>NC_056726.1:1818219834-1818512334 GCF_019279795.1 Protopterus annectens | reverse complement strand
AGTGGAGTAGTTGAAATCGCCCATTATTAGGGTGTTTGGTTGAACCCTAATATTTTCCAGTATATCAAGAAAAGAGGAGTGGGAATCCTGGGGCATGGTGGGGGATCTATAGCAAGCTACAATTTGGATTGCAGTTTTGCCCATAGTTAGTTGCACTTGGATAACCTCGGATGCATTATGCTGAGCAACTAGCCTGGAGGTGTGGATAT
The DNA here is from genome assembly GCF_019279795.1 of Protopterus annectens. NCBI lineage: Eukaryota > Metazoa > Chordata > Ceratodontiformes > Protopteridae > Protopterus > Protopterus annectens. The sequence goes on along the minus strand of NC_056726.1, from coordinate 1,818,512,125 downwards.
CCTTAATGAATAAGGACACATCTCCGCGTTTGGTGTTTCGGTTCAGGCTAGATGGCCGAAAAGTGTGATATGAATTATAACCTGGTAATGCAGGGGTGCACTCTGGAGCCTTGAACCAGGTCTCAGTCACTGCATAGATATCGATGTTCTCCATTTTAAGGAGTGCCTCGAGGGAGTGCATTTTGAGATTTAGACTTCTAGCATTGAGTAGCATTACCCTCAGTTTTTGCTTGCCTGATCCTGTTACAGTGGTGAATTTGTCATTTGAACCTTGCCTAAGAAAGACACTATAGGGGTGGCAAGAGCCTTAGCCAGTATCCAGAATCCCAGGGGTGACAGGTGCAGGCCATCTCTGGCAAAGCATCGTGGCCTGTCGACCATGTCGACCCAGACAGACAGATATTGGACCCCCTTAGAATGACACCAGAAGCTTAGCCAATTGTTGAATTCAATAATTTTGTCCTTGTACCGCGGTATCATTCTGGGTAATGGCAGGATGCTACTCAGGGCTACGGTCATACCTGCTTGGGCTACAAGATCAGAGAGCTCTTCCATGTCTCTTTTCATGTAGTCCAGGGAGGTACGTCTTAGGTCGTTCACACCAACATGGACAATGATAGAGTCATATTTGTACTTGTTGTGGATTGACCTGAGTGCGTGGGTTATGTGGTGGGTCCTGGCACCCGACAGGCAGCTGACAGTAACCTTCTCCTTGTTTAGCCTGGTGAGTGGGACATCAGTGTGCCTGACTATAGAGTCACCTATGACTAGTGTGTTGGGTACGTTGTTTTGCCTTATGGGCTGTGGCTGAGTGGCACACTGAGTCTGTGGGTTATGTGTCATTTGGGTATTGTTGGGGGGGGGGTGAAGGTTGGTTGTGTTTCTGCTTTGGAGGTCTCTGTTGCTTGAGCAGATTTTTATTGAGAGCCTCCGTGAATGTTTTTGTGTTTCTATGTGTGGATTTTGGTGGTGTAGGTTTAGTGGGACTATGTGATTAGTGTGGTGTGGTGCAAGTGTTTACCTTCTCCTCTTGACTGTCAAGTTGAGTCTTGGATGGAGACAGCTTTACCTCCAGTTTGGCTAGATAAGTGCATCTCTCACAAGTTGTAATGTTGGGTGGTAGGGGGAGAGGGTTGTCTGTGTACATGAGGCAATTGCTACATTGCCCCAAGATGCCCAGATTCATCAGATAGACAGGAGAGAACACTGGGAGCTGACCCTTGGACATGCCTGAATAAAAAACTATTTTCCTCTAGACAAGTTAGGAACGTGAGTACAAGAGCTGTTTTTCTCTAAGCAAGTGAGGAATGTTAAGTACAAAAACTGTTTTCCTCTAGGTAATGAGGAAGGTTAAGTGCTGTAGTAGTTTGTAGCTTATTTAGTGCTTACAACAAGTTCTGAACAAGTGCTGAGCACAAATAAGCAACTTCAAGTGCTAATACCAAGAATGTGTATCTGAAGTAGACTAGTTACGGGAAAGAAACAAGTACAAATGCGGCTTTTAAATCAGAAAATTGAGAGAGATGGAAAACTTGCCCAAACGGCCAACAACTACAATTTCTGGGCCACAACCAACTCCTTATGTGGTAGACAGGTTACCTAGTGCTTACTTGGGGGGGAGGGCTCAGAAGCTTACAAGCAGTCCTGGATATAGCAAATCTGTATCTGGACTAGATTAGTTACAGGAAAGGCAACACACAAGCATAAATGTTTTTGTTACAGTTAAGCAGAACACAGAGAGATTCTAGCAAAGTTCTTTTTTTTTTGTAAAGGAAAGGGAGAAGGGAGAAGCAGAAGGTTAGGAAACTAAGTGGGTTGGCCTTCTCAAATGTTCTCTTTGTATTGGGTAGAATGAGCTAATGACACTAGACTGACAGGAGTGTCCCAGATCAAATTTACAGTATGGGGCGGGTAACTGCAAAGCCATCAACTATAAGAAGAAGACACCAACAAGAGGGAGGGTGGGGAACAGCTTACAATATTCATTGAAAGAAATAACAGAATTGCTGACCAACACTATATTCACTGAACAAATAAATATATAAATAAAATGCAATACCATCTTTAACACTGCAAGTTTGTACTTATCCCAGCTTGTAATGCAGTTGATTGTAGGTATAAAGCAGCCAGCCAAACAGCTATTGCTGAAATGATTTCAAAGATATATGACTAGCACTTATAACCTATTAAACCTCTAGGCTAAGAGTTAACACTGAATATGAATGAAGTGGAACAACAATAACGCCCACTACTTTGCAGAGAGAGAAACAGCTCACAATATTCAATGAAAGAAATAACAGAATTGCAGACAGAAACACTATATTCACTGAACAAATAAATATAAAACATTCTCCATATGTCTAGGTTATGAGGTAGAGTTGTAAGATGGAAAACTTTTCTTACACAGAAAAACATTCAGGCCCAGCTGAAATTTGCAAAACAATACATCAAGTCTCCCACAAACATGTGGGAAAATGTGTTATGGTCTGATGAGATCAAGGTTGACCTTTTTGGCCACAATTCCAAAAGGTATGCTTGGTGCAAAAACAATCACCAAAAGAACGCCATCCCCACAGTGAAGCATGGTGGTGTGGCAGTATAACGCTTTGGGGTTGCTTTTCTTCAGCTGGAACTGGGGCTTTAGTCAAGGTGGAGGGAATTATGAACAGTTCCAAATACCAGTCACTTTTGGCCCAAACCCTTCAAGCATCTGCTAGAAAGCTGAAGATGAAAAGGAATTTCAGCTTTCAACATGGCAATGACCCCAAGCATAGATCCAAATCAACAAAAGAATGGCTTCACCAGAAGAAAATTAAAGTTTTGGAATGGCCCAGCCAGAGCCCAGACCTAAATTCAATAGAAAATCTGTGAGGTGACCTGAAGAGGGCTGTGCACAAGAGATGCCCTCGCAATCTGACAGATGTGGAGTACTTTTGCAAGGAAGAGTGGGCAAATAGTGCCAAGTCAAGATGTGCCATGCTGACAGACTCCTACCCAAGAAGATTGAATGCTGTAATTAAATCAAAAGGTGCTTCAACAAAGTATTAGTTTAAGGGTATGCACACTTATGCAACCAGCTTACTTTATGTTTTTTATTTTTTATATTTTCCCCCTGACAGATTTGTTTGTTTTTCAATTGAATTGTACAGGTTATAGGTCACATTAAAGGTGGGAAAAGTTTTGAAATGATTTATTGTGGTCTCATTTTTTTATATCACAAAAAATGGCATTTTAACAGGGGTGTGTAAACTTTTTATATCCACTGTGCATCTTCATTCTGTACCAGTTTTTTCCTCTATAATACATATCTGGTGTGATACTTTGAAACTTGATTGGTTGGCATATATGTTGTGTGTTAACCCTACCCCCAGGCACACCAAGACGGACCCTCCTTTTTTGGCTGTAGCAATAAAGGTTCAACCCACCAAACTCTGACCAATAGGTGGGTCCCAAACTGGTACACACCTACCTCCACTGTGTATAAAGCCAAGTCAACTCTGACTGTAAATTTCAAGCTGGACACATAATATTGTATACTTCTACTGCTACTGTGGCACTGTAACTGCTTCACATTTGAATCAAAGAACCAGTCAGAAGAGATGCGTCATTAGAATTCTTAATTATTTACTACAGGTGATGCATATCTTGAATTGCTAATGATTCATCTCAGCGCAGTGCTGCCTATTGTTAGTGTTAACATATTACTACTTTCCTCATGTCTAACTAGATTACAGTGATGTTGTGTTTGCCAGAACACCTTTGGAGGACTTACGGCTTTACATTCCTACTACCTTTACCATTTACTGTCTGACAACAAGGTGTTTTTTAATATCACACAGCAATGTAGAAAAGCACAAGGAACCATCTGTGGAAAGATAATTATTCCTATTTCTAAGAAGGATTTCAGCCAATTTCAATTTGTTCTGTTGCAATGTGCAATATAGATGCTAAGATGCGGTAGTGAATGTTAGGGTTAGGGAACCACATAATACATACTGTCTCGAGCATTTAGAGGTTATAGTCCTACTTTGTGTTATTCTTATGGGACAGAATTTTTATTACCTACATGTGGAAAATTGGGTTATAATTCCAATGGGCCAGAACATTATTAGCTATAACGATAAATGCTTTGTTATAATCATGTCTGTTAATGTTTAAAATGACCAGGATTTAAGCTAAGCGTAACTAGTGGTAGTCATGTGATACCTGTATATGGGTTCGTCACTGAAGATTAAAAACCTTAGCTACTTTTATATTATTTTAACTCATTTTGTTCTTAGACTACCTGGACTGCAACACTAGTTTCTGCTGCAACTTACCTGTTCCTTTACAGTTTCCTCTATAATTACTTGTACTTTTATCACTGTTTTTGGTACTATATATTTATCTTATATTCTTTCTCTTTCCTAGTTCTAACATGCATTCCCCAGCATACAACAGTAGATTCAGGAACACCCATCAGCGGCCAGAACCACAAGCCAAAACCGAGCAATGATCTTCCCCTGTAACAAAGTATGTCTCAGATAATAAGCCCAGATAAAAGTTTTAAATTCAGTTTGTAACACTTGCTTTGGAGAGCACACCACCAGGGACGCCAGCTGCCTCCCCTCCACAACCATTTCAAAAATACTGTGCTCCAACCCTAGGCATAAGGACTTCACAATCACTTTAGGTATAAGACGCTAACTTCCTTTATTACAATGATTCTTTAGTTTAACAGCAAAATAAATAAGTCAATAGTCACTGTACAACATAATTTATCACAAAGTTTAGCAAAACTGTGTTCACTGAGTAAGTTCAAATACAGCCCTATAACCTGCGCTGAGTGAATACTTGATTGTTTTTTGCTCTCAGTGCTCACACTGAAACTCACACTAACCCTCTCCTTTTGCCCTTGCTGCACTCAGGCTCACTCTGCTTCCCTACCCTACCCCCATCTCCACCCACCCCACATCTCCTAAACTTATTTCTAACCACTCCGTCTCACACCCAGTAACCCAATAGGCACATATTTCCCTGTTACAACTAGCCACACCTACACACTCCCAATATCAACCATTCCCAAATCATTACCACAAACAATCATCTAATCCCTCCTACTCACCAATTTGAACATCACTAAGAACATACCCCTCAATTATCTACCTGTCAACTCTAAAGCATAATATACTCACTGGCGCATTCTACCACAAAACCAACACCAACAATAATTTACTATCCCTATTGGTGTAGACAACCCTACACACAATATGCTAATACTACATATAGCACTATTTCTTCTCCTCTCATGCATAGCTCACATCAAAACATATAACGCACAACTCACCTCTCTCCGTGATTACTATAAAAGTACAATTACCACTGCATACAGAACCCAAATCATACACATAGTAATATCACCAAATTTATTTCACACCACTTTCACTGACCACTTTAACCATAAAGTAACACTAACTAACAGAAGACCAAAAAATTCCTCAATAAAGTATTATATACACATACTAGTCTTCTGTATACAATTATCAATATAGCAAATACATTTACTATAAGTGGGGGCATTCACCGCAACCCTGGCCCAAACATCTTCCCTTCAACCTACTCTCAAACTCAGAATAACCTAAACATGCCTCACAAAAAATCTGACTTACAATACTGAACATTAACCTCAGAAGTATTGTTAACAAAGTAAACAAATTTCATGCTTCCCTCACCCTTTTCTCTCCACATATAACCATTTTAACCGACACTTGGCTAAAACAACATCTCCGATAATGAGGTTACCCCTGGTTATAACATATTAAGGGCAGACAGAAAAGGGAAAAGGGGTGGCAGACTGGCCATTTTATACAAAACTAACCTCATTCTTCAACAACGCAGTCTCAATATAACTACCCTAGATTATGCCGAACTACTGGCAGCTAAGCTATAAATCAGCCCCAACAAGTTCACAGCAATAATAGCCATCTACATACCCCCAGGGAAAAATATGTCAACCAAACAGATCCTACAAACTATTTCCAATAATGTTAGACATGAAAAGAGTAATGTACTTACTATAACTTGGCACCTGTGTCATCCTACGTCATCATTCATCACAACAGGATCTAGGATCAGACATCAGATCCAAGCCGGCAACCTTTAACAGACGGATCAAAGGCTCTAGCTCCTCCCTCTTCCATGATGTCCTGCTGCTCTCTAACCTCCAGATCGAGTTTTCTCATATAATCCTAAAGGCTACTCCTGCAAGGTAAAAGGAAACCACTCCAACTTCCTCCAAGATCAAACAAGGCAAGGGGGGTGGGCAGGTGGGAATGTGACGAATGATGACATAGGATAACAGAGATGCCAATATGGTAAGTACATAGCTCTTTACCTGATGTTATCCATGTCATCCTTCATCACGACAGGGTCACAGTACCCATCTACCAATTACCCTGGGAGGCCTCAAGGAAGGAGATGTCAGAGCACAGTAGAACCAAAGGAAGCCCTGCTCCTGGAAATCAGAGCCAGTTTGTAGTGAGACATAAAGGTGTGAGGATTAGACAAAGTGGTAGCAGCACAAATGTCATCAATCGAAAGCCTTGCTAAGAAGGCCGAAGAAGTCTCCACAGACCTAGTTGGATGAGTCTCAACATTTCCTGGAGCCTCAAGATGGTTAAGGTTGTAGACCATGCATATGCAGCTAGATAGCCATTTAGAAATAGTGACCTTAGAAAGTGGAGGTTTCCCCTATCTGTTAGGGGAAAAAGCCACAAAAGGCTGTTCTGACTTAAGAAAAGCTTTTATCCTATGCAAGTAGAACTGCAACTGTCAGTGAATGTCCAAGGTATGTAAGATATACTTCTCCTTGTTGGAATAGTTGAGAAAGAATACTGAAAGCTGACTATCTTGATCCAAAGATGACTCAGAAGCAATCTTGGGCAAGAAGGAGGGGTTCGTTCTAACAGAGATTCTGTCCTTGTGAAAAAAATCATGTAAGGAGGAGTAATGGTGAGAGCTTGCAGTTCTGAAACCCTCCTGGCTGATGTAATAGTGACCAGAAAGGCTGTCTTCCACGATAGAAACTTGAGATCGCAGGAGCCAGCAGATTCAAAAGGGCTCCTAGTCAGAGATCGCAGAACCAGCATGAGGTCCCAAGGAGGCGAAGGGTCCTTAAACAGAGGCCGAAGCAGAAAAAAACCTTTCCATAAAAGCTTTACAAAGTCTAGAGGAAAAAGTAGGCTCAGAGCTCTCATGAAAGTTGGAAATCTCCACCAGCTGAAGCTTAACAGTGGAAAAATTCACTCCCGCTTGAAAAAGGGAGGTCAGGAACAAGAGTATATCTGAAATTGAAGCAGAAAAAGGGATCCAGATTCCTGCTCCTAGCCCAGATGGAGAATTTTTTCCATTTACTATTGTAAACCTTCCTGGTGGAAGGTTTCTGAGAGGCCAAACTGATATGTTTAATGGGAGACGCTAGCTTGGACTGCTTAACGATCACTGGAACTGGAGAAACCATGAGGTTAAACAAAGGGTCTGAAAATTCAGAAGAGGAAGCCCAGACAGACAGATTAGATCCTGAGGTTGGTACTTCAGACGAGACCTGATGAAGGGGAACCACAGCTGATGAGGCCAAAAGGGGGCAATGAGGATAAAGGATGTCCTCATGCAATGCATTTTCTGCAAAACCCTGGGTATCAGGGGGACAGGAGGATAAGCATAAAGAAGACCTGGACGCCAAACGTGAACTAGAGCATTCCTCAGTGACTCCCCCCTGAGGGGGGATCAGGACAAAATACTTACTGCATCGGTGGTTGTCCGGAGAGGCAAAAAGGTCACAGTACGGTTGAATCCATTGGTCGAAAATCTGCTTCACCACTGAATACTTGAGGGATCACTCATGAGGACTCCAGACAGATCTGTTGAGTCTGTCAGCTGACATGTTGGAACACCCAGGTATGTGCGTTGCAATAAGGAAGTGGCAGGACATCGCCCAATCCCACACTCTCATGGCCTCTCTGCACAGTGGGTAGAAATGTGCCCCCCCCCTGTTTTTTGAGGTACCAGATGACTGCCACGTTGTCTGACTGAACTGCTCTCATCTCTAGAACATTTATATGCATTTTGGTCTCTACTGGGGACCACATGCTTTGGACAGACTTCCCTAGAAGATGTCCCCCACCCCAATAGGGAGGCGTCTGTGGTCACTGCGGCCATGGAAGGAGGGAGAGAAAAGGGCCTGCCTAGTGACAGATCCTGAGACTGAAGCCACCACTGGAGGTGACGTCTGCACACAGTTTTATGGTCATAGACAGAGGATGAAGCAGAGTCAACCATTGGACAGCTAAAGTCCATTGTAATACTCTCATGTGATACCTGGCCAGGGAAATAGGTGAATGACTTAGGCCACTGACCCAAGAGCCTGAAAGACCAGGAGCAACGTGGGGCATGACAGATTTAAAATCTGCGTGACCTGATCTCATGTCAACTGGATCCTGCACAAGGGAAGGGCTGCAATCTCTGATGCAGAGTTTAGGTGAACCCCTCTGAATTCAAACTGTTGAGTGGGGGTCAGATTAGATTTTGCAAGGTTGACAGTTATAGCCAACTGACAGAAAAGGGAGAGAAGATAACGGAACCACTTGAATCTCCTAGCCAGAAGCAAAGATGTCTCCTGGAACACCTGTCTATTTTGATGTGATAGTAGGCATCCTGAAGGTCCACAGAACATATCCAATTGTCCTTGCATAAAAGTGGCAAAATGGACTGAGTAGTGACCATCCAGAACTTCTATTTCTCCACTGAACGACTGAGCTCACCGACATACAGGATAGGGTGTAGGTCCCCCAACTTTTTTGGCACTAAAAAGAAGTGAGAGTTAAGTGCCAGATCCTCTTTGTCCTGCTGGAACCTCTTGGATTGCTCTTTTTTTTGAGGAAGCTGTTCCGGATCCTCTTTATCCTGGTGGGACCTCTTGGATTGCTCTTTTTTTGAAGAAGTTGTTGAACCTCTTTGATGGCAAACTCCCTTTGACTGGGTGGCACATCTGAGAGGTAACGTCCTACTGTGGGAGGATCTGAAAAGGGAATGAGACGGCCCCTGGAAATGATACTTAACACCCAATGATCAGAAGTGATTGTTGTCCGGGCCTGTGGGTGTAGGGAAATGCCATCTCTGACTGCCTCCAGGGCACAGCAGCTAGGCAAAGCTTAATGAGCGCTGATAGGGCTGTTCAGAGAAAGGGTCCCTAGAACTCTGATTTTGCGGACCCCCCTGCCTTGAGGGCGGTGATGTCCAGTGAAACCTCTCCCCCTGCCTTTGGAAGAGGATTCTTCAGGAGCATCCTGACAAGGAGATTGTGCCTTATGGAACCACATCTTCCTGGTTCCCTTCTGGGTCTCAGGGAAGGATCTCTGGGAGGCAGAAAGCCTGATCCCAACTGAAGACAGCATCTTCCCTTCCTGCTTGCTGCAGGTCAAAGTGTCCTTCACGGAAGGTCCATACAGGATAGAACCATCAAAGGGGGCATTGGTAAAGGACGCCTTAAAGTGTTCCTCAAACCCGCATAAGATAGTCAGGCATGATGCTGCAAAGCAGTGTCAGTGCCAGCAACTCGAGAAGTAGCTTCAGTGGCATTGGAAATTAACCTTATCGAGAAACTGGTGAAGGAGGTCAGAGTGGATAGCTTTGGAGACACCAGTTTGAGGTTCTCTGCTGACAACAACTCTGCAAGGGAGGTGGAAAGCTCTTGAATCAAATTCCTTTGGAGGCAGATAAAGTGTGCCAAGTAATTTGTCACTCTCACCGCAAAGGTAGCTGAGGCGTACACCCAGTTCCCAAAACAGTCTATTGCCCGGGATTCCCTGTTTGGGGGATGGACCATGGAGCTCTGCTCTGCCAGTTCCTTTTTTGCAGCGGCGGTAATCACGATGGCATCGACTGGGACTCCTTTGCTCCAGAAAGTACGATTAGCAGGAGGACTAAGGAATTTGTCTGCCCTTTCTGGAACAGGCTCCACCATGTCCAGTTCCTTCCAGGCCCTGCTGGCGATCACATCCACTAACTAATCAAGGGGGACACCCAGGAGGTAGATGGCCCCATCCTAAAGGTCATCAGAAAGATGGACTCCTCCAAAGATGGGGGTTAAAGAGACCATCCACCCATTTGTTTCAAGAGCTAATGGATGTCTCCAAAGGAGACATTCTCAGGCGGAGATCTGAGGAACTCGTCTCCTTCCTATGGTCCATATTTTTGGTGAGGGACTCCGCCAGGGAGTCCAAGTGCCTCCTCTTGAACTTTCTCTTATGATGAACATCCTCCTCTGGAGGCTCCAGGGAGGAATTGGAAGGGACTGGGACTCTCAAAGAGGAGGAAACTGCTTGATGGCTTGATCAGGAGAGCTGACCTGGGACAAGATGGGAGGCCTCACCCAGCACAGGTAAAGAGAGGCAGGGAGGGACTAGGAGATATGGCAGATGAAGCTCCAGATCTGGAGAAGGTCCTCTCTACCACCCAGAGAGCCAAGGGTCTGGAGGTGGGCCCATCCCCCACGTCCAAGAGAGAAGTCCCCAGGAGGGAAGGAACATGTCCAGAAGTAGTCCCCCGGCCTCTAGATGATACCAGACCACAGCTATCAAAATCCAAAGCGCTGAGAGGATGGGACCGGGCTGAAAACACAGTACCAGCCCCCCCCTCATGGAGCCAGTGTTGACCCCTCCAGCACAGGGCTCACCCTGCTCCGAGTGTGGGTGAACATTATAAGCCTGGGACCCTAGTGGGGTCAAGAAAGGGGGGATTCTCAGCCTCGCTGGAATCTGGATGCAGACTTCCTGGTCCCTATAATCCAAACCCACTGTGGTTGGATTTAGAGAATGAGAAGCTGGGGGGGGGGTCCCCTGGCCGGATGGCATTAGACGCCAGGAGCCCCAACTCTATCTGGGCCTTGAGAAAACTCATCATACTATGTCTGAGGGCAAGAGACTCCTAGAAGATCTCGAGGAAGAAGAGGAGTGGATAGACAAGGAAGGAGACCTCCCTGGCCTGCTGCCAGGCTCTGGAGAATGGATCCAATTACTCAGTTGACTGGTACTTTTGTTTTGAGGTGGAAGGAACGGCAGGTTCCTCCAAAATTATAATCTGATCCAAAGGCTTAACCGACTCAGCAGATGGATCCGACGAACCGGCTGGATCAGAGACTGGCCTGACTTCGGTCAGATCCGAGGGTCTCTGATCCGGAGAGGACATGGATCTGACAGACTGCTCTGCATATCTCTGCTCTGAAAGCTTTGGATCTGAGGCGGACCAGGCTGGGATCAGATCAGGAGGCTTAGGATTCAACAGCCATAGTTTCTTGGTGGGAACTGGCTGGATAGAAGAGGTCTACATATTAGGAGTGGAACAGCAAGCCTTTGGAACAAAAGGTCCCCCTTGGAACAGACCCTTCAAAAGAAGTTTGCTGCGGTGCTCCGCTAAAGCCATGAATTTAAATGCAGCACAAAGGTCACTTTCAACCTCCAAGTGCGGGGTGCCCAAGCAATACACACACTCCTCATCCTTATTGGAGTAAGGCATTCTCGACCACATGAGTATTGCTTTTTAAAACCAGCATGCCTATCAGACATCATATCACTGCGGCTACAAACTACCAACACTACAAATAACACTACAGAAACAGTTACAGCCTTAATGGCTAACAGCAAAAGAGGTTCCAAAAGCCCCCCCCCACACACACACACACACACACACGCATGCACACACACACGCATGCACGCACAAACACTACTACTTAAAAATAAGCTAAGGGAGGGGAGGGATTAATACTGTATCAATGGTAACTCGCCTAAACTACCCTAGAAAAAACTACACTAGCAAGAAAAACCTCAGATATAAGAAAAGTAGAAAAAATTACTTAACCAACCAGTGCCAGAGGACACGCGTCTGCACAGGAAACACGGCAAACGAGATCTGGGGGTTAGAGGGCAGCAGGGCTTCATGGGAGAGGGAGGAGCTAGAGCCATGGATCCATCAGTTGAAGTTTGCCAGCTTGGATCCAATGTCGGATCCTAGACCCTGACATGATAAATGATGACATGGATAACATCAGATCCATAATTACAGGCAATTTCAATGCCGACTGGGCTACCTTCAGCTAACAAAATCCTAGCAATCATATCAACCTGTTTGGTTTTACTCAATTTATTCAAAATCCCGCTAGAATCAATAAAAAACTTGCACAGACAGTCTATCTTAGTCTGGTCCCTGACAACCTCACTGAATACCATAACGCTAGCTATCTACCTGAAAGCCTCAGCAATCATTTACCTACCTACTTGCTAAGACAAAACAGAAACCTTATGAAACACACTATCTACCACCAAATCCACAGTAAGAGACATTTCAACTTCCAAGAACTAACAGACACCCTAAAAAGATGTAACTGGTCTCCACTTAGACACTGCTGTTGAATATCTTAATAGTACTTTTTTCAACATTCTTAATAGTATGGCACCCCTCAGAACAATCTGAGTTAAAACTAACTATGCTCCATGACTGACTAATGAAACAAAAATCCTACTTAAGCTTAAAAGACAAATCATGGGCCTTATGGCAAACCAACAGGACACATCCCTACCACTTAGCTTATCAAGATAGAAACAGAGCCAAACAACAAATCAAGCTAGATAAGCAAAACTACTACACAAACTTACAAAGTAAACATCAATAAAATTCACCAAAATTTTGAACTGCAGTCAAGCAAATCCTCCAGGCAGGGCAAACCACCACTCCTTCACCTAATATACCAAACAACATCAGGGACTATTGCTGAAAACTTCAACAAGTACTTCAGTGAAAGTATTCCGGCCTTAACAAAAAACATACAACACCGCCAAGAGTCATCTCGCATCCCTCACAATAATAACAATTCCTTTTCTTTCCACCCTATCACTACCAAAACCATAGAAAAAACTTAAGAAACTAAAACAACCACAACAGCTGCTGACAGCTTGCCTACATATTTTGTAAAAATAGCTGCCAAAGGAATTTCGTACCCAATATCAATCTTGATCAACCGCTCTACTGCAGAACGTGTCCCATCAATCTGGACAATCTCTCACATAATTCCCCTCCACAAAGGTGGACAGTTCACCGAGCTAACAAACTATAGACCAATTGCTATACTATCCCCTCTATCCAAACCTCTAGAAAAGTGTGGCTACGCCCAACTTCTTCACTATCTCACAACTCATAACCTACTTGCCAAATCACAGCATGGATTTAGACCCTACCACAGTACCACCACCACTGCCCTCCTCAGGTTTACTAATACTATAAACCAATATTGTAATGAAGGGAAAATAGTTTCATCACTCTTTCTGGACATCTCCAAGGCCTTCAACACTTTCTCTCATAGCGAGCACAGTCAGTAAGCCCATCTGCTCCCTCCTGGTCCCAAAGTTATCTAGTAGGCCATCAACAGGCAGTAAGATGGTTACAAGACCAGACCCCCCCTACTCCCAGTTATCCTTGGTGTCCCAACAAGGCTCCATCTTCGGTCCCCTTCTTTTCAGCAACTTTACCAATGAGCTCCGTACTGCCAGTCCACTAGCTTCATTAATACAGTATTATAATGACTCTACTCTAATATGCGCAGTTACATCCACCCAACAACTTTGAGACATAACTCAAAAATCCTTTACTGAAATTGATGCATGGCTGGCCAACTCACAGCTCATACTCAATCCTAATGAAACCAGTCTTTTGATTTTTCAACCCACTAGGACTGCAGACCCCCCACCACCTTCCATATCACTGCACTCAATAATACAAAACTTTTGCCTGTCACACAAACTAAACTACTCAGTGTCCTAACTGACAACAGAATGAGACTCAACTTGCACATATCACAAAGGATCAAGAAAACACATAAAAAATGGGTATGCTATACAGAAATAAAAAACTTCTAACTGATCATTCAAGAAGTTCAAAAGTAACCACTGCAAGAACCCAACTCCTCTGTGCTTCTCCCATACTTACTAACCTGAAAAAAATCTGACCTGGAAACATGCTTTAATACAATAGCAAAATTTGCCACAAAATCCTCACACAGGTCACACCACTGTATTCCTCTTAGAAAACTCTCCTGGCTAGAATTTCCATATCTCCTGACATATAACCAACTAACTATGACCTATAACATTAGTCAATCAGTCAAACAAAATCACTGCCCTACATAACCTAGTCCAACCATATTTCAATAACCGCACTCGTCTCACAACCAATAAGCTTCTAGTACAAAGTTAGTAAATCTTTAAACTCAGCAGGAGACTCATTATATTCCTGCTACGCAGCAAAAATCTGGATTTCAATACCTCCCACTATTAGACCAATAAGCAACATGGCTCAATTTAAAAAACATCTCAAACAATATTTATTGGACACATGGTGTTGCTCATGCAACACCCATGAGTAACCAGGCACCAACATATCCTTTCCTGAACTTACCGCATGTGCTGCACACAGCTAGTATTATTCTCCTTCACAGTATATATACAGTAACTCAACAACTTTCTAATAATTTCCCCCATCTACGTCCTTCTATACTTCATCACCTTCCTTCTTCAATCCATCCACTCTAAACAAAACATAAAAACTATATACCTCCACCTATCTGTCTCTGTCATCTTTGTTCCCTATCTCACTATAGCATAACTTGCATAACAAGAATAACACCATGTTGAATTTTGTCCTAATATATGCATACTTACTGCTAGACTATGGCTGTTGTTTTACCTTGTTTATAAAACTACATCTATGTTTGCATTATTGCTATGTAAATGAATAGAATGTTATGTGACTGTTTTGAACTTAATGTATTTATTGCAATTCTATGCACACCTATGCATTCTAATTATATGTGGAGCTTTTCTCCCTGGGCCTCTACTGAAAATGGGCTCTGCCCAATCAGACTTTGCCAGTAAACAAATGTAAAATAAATAAATAAATAAATAAATAACTGTTCGTCTAAACAGCACTCATTTGGCATTAACACTTTGAAAAGAAGACTGAGAATGGTGTTTTCCTTTACTCTACTGATAATAGGACCCCAGCTAAGTAACTGAGGCTGGGATTTGTCTGATATTCACCTGGGCAGTCTTTATCAAGGCTCTGAGGATACCCAGATTTAAGCTCAAATGCTCCACTAATAGCACCCAGAACAGCCAGTACAATAAGAACTACGGGAACTGGCTAAAGATCCATTCTTCCAGCTATAACCAAGCTATACAGTCTTTTTGAAGACTTTTAAGATTCTTTGGATATAGTCTTTCTAAAGACTAATTAGGCCCATGGTGCCAATTTTTAAAAAAGCAAAAATGGCCAGTACCAAATAGTGAAACACAACTATTTATTGTGGCTGCTCTATAATGTAGTGTATAAAAAGCACTACAAGAAAACCATCAGACCGGCTTCATCAGTGATCTTAACTAACAAATATGCTAAAACAATATTTAAATACATACATCACTTCCTGTTAATTAATTACAATTGCTCATTAAGTCCTGGTTTAAATAATCCCCCAAGCCTAATGATCCAATTTTTTTCTTTTTTATTCAAAATATAGTGCCAACCCATTTTGGTCAATCTGTTTCCCTGTACATAATAATGGTAAATTTAAAACTGAGCTATAGCATGATGAACAGTATGTTTATATAGGGACCTAGACATTCTTTTATTCCTAATATCACTAAGGTGTTCTGAAATCTGAATCCGGAAAGGCCTAAAAAGCAGAACAAGAACAGCTAGCTAAATAAATAAGCCAGCCTGTACTGCAATTTCCAAAAAATGTGATGATATAGACCTTGGATGTATTCGCACTAGTAAAGTGTTTGGACTTCAAAACATGTTTACAAGAGGAACACTGTCCTCACAGAGTACAGCCAATTAGCTGGTCTCCGAATAAGGCGGTCTGTTGTTGGATAGTTTCCGTTCTATGTCTATAATGACTGAGATGTGACCCTAATGTCGGTCCTCAACGAAAAGAGAACAAACTTCTGGAGCCCAGAATTTCAGAAAATCTGTCATCAGATCTTAGGACCCCCCCAATATCGATCAACAATGTCCCTCAATACATTAGTATTGCATCCAAAAGTCGTGACTAACCTAAACGCAACATCCTTATCCAGACCCCTATGTTTATATGTTAATACAGCAGATCTATGTTGTTTAGAAGCCCAATCATTGGCAATCATGATGTTACTGTGTTCGTAACCCCTGTTCTGAAACCTGCACATGAGGTCCCGTTGGAAATGTTGGTGTGAATTATCAGAGGAACATATATGTCTAATTCTAAGAAATTGTGACTTGGGAATGTTTTTAATAATGTGTCTGGGATGAAAGCTGGAGGCATGAAGTAAGGTGTTATACTGAGGATGTTTACGGAAGACTTTCGTACTTAATGTATGATCAGGGTTTCTGCTAATAGTTACATTCAAAAAACTAATCTCGAAAGCATGGAATTTAACCATAAATTCAATGTCCCATTTATTCTCATTTAAATATTGCATGACTTCTTGCAAATATGTGTTATCTGCCCTCCACACCTTCCAGCAATCATCCTGGTAACTTCTCCAAATTCAATCTCATGTATATATAAATTATGACTACTGTCATAAATCAATTGTTCCTCTAAAATACCATGAACAAGTCTGCATAAATGGGGACAAAAGATGCCCCAATAGCAGTACCTTTGACTTGTCAACAACTTTTGCCATAAAAATAGAACACGTTCTTACTAAGAAGGTGTTCAGTCATTTATTTATTTTTATTTTTTATTTTACATTTGTTTACCGGGCTAGTCCAACTGGATATATGTCCATTTTCAGTGGAGGCCCGGGGAGAAAAGCTCCGCTATAAACTACTAAAACAAGTTAAGCTTAAACAAAAAAAAATTAAAATAATGCAAAATTAAAAGAATATAAAACAGTATTTAAGAAACGTAACATATCAAACTGCAAATTGTAAAAGCATCAGAGTACACAATGCGGCTTGGCGTAGAACAGAATAATGAGTATTAACTAGAAAACTGTATTTCAGAAATAAATAGAAATAAAAAATTGAGATATGTATTTATTTGAAGAGGAATTTCAAGAGGGTAGAAATTGAGAACTAGAAATAAGGGGATAAAGGAATCAGAGGGCAAGTAAGACAAAAAGTTCAACTAGGGTTGGTACAAGAGCAGAGCCAGTGGTTGGAAAGGAAGAGTTTTAGTTTAGCTTTAAAAATTGGGAGTGAAGATATTGTAGTGAGGTATTGAGGTAGTTGGTTCCATATTTTGCCAACTGAGTTGGAGAATATGGAGTCACCTGCTAAGTTATTTGATTGGGAAATTTGGATCAGTGTTTTGTAAGAAGAGCGTAGGTTCCTCAAATTATTGTAGGGTTGTATGAGACAGGAGAGTGTTGGAGTGTTGTTAGGGTGATAAAGGGCTTTATGGGCAATAGTAAGTTGGTAGAATTGTATTAGGTTGGGTAATTCAAGCCAGCCTAGTTTTTTAAGATTTAGACAATGGTGAGTCCTATAAGGAGAAGCTATAGCGAATCTGGCTATGTTGTTGTAGGAAGAAGCTAATTTATTGAGATTGTGCTTAGAAAGATTAGTGTAGATGGTGGAAGCATAAAGAAGGGTAGAGATTAAGTGGGTTCTAGCAATGGTAGTTCTGGTTTCGGGGGTTAGGTAAGCTTTGATTCTATAGAGAGAACCAATTTTTCTGTTAGTAGCCTTAATTGTAGAGTTGATATGAGTGTCAAATTTAAGTTGGTTGGCAATGGTAATACCCAAGAGTTTAGTGGTTTGGTCTGGGGAGATGAGGGTACCATTATTGGATGTAAGTGTGAAGTTAATAGAGGGGGATAGGTGAGTGGGTGTAAAGAGCAGGAGTTTGGTTTTTTTGGGATTGAGGAGTAGACAATGATTTGAGAACCATTGCTCTATAGTTGTGAAGGTATTTTGTGTGAGAGTGTGCAGCTCATTCTGAGTGGAGGCTGAAGAAATAATGGTTGTGTCGTCAGCGTATTGAATGCAAGTTGATTGAGGAGTGGCTAGATGAAGGTCATTTATAAAGATGGAGAATAGGAGTGGACCTAAGATAGAGCCCTGGGGGACCCCTATGGTGGTGGGGAGGAGATCAGAGAGCTGGTTATCCCAGAGAACTGCCTGTTTACGGTTGTCCAGATACGATGCGAACCAGTTTAAGGCAAGGTTATCTAGAGTCAGGGATCGTAAACGATGGAGGAGAAGTTGGTGATTGACCATGTCAAAGGCTTTAGACAGGTCTACAAAGAATGCAGAAGAAAGGATGTTGTTGTTGCGGTTTTTGTTAATAGAGTCAATAAAGGATAGTAATGCTGTGCTAGTACTATGGAATGGTCGAAACCCATGTTGACAATTAGCCAGGAGGTTGTGGCTAAGTAGGTGGTGAAGTAATTGTTTGTGGATGCATTTCTCCATTATTTTTGCAAGAGGAGAAAGTAATGCTATGGGACGGAAGTTTGAATACTCAGTAGAGTCACCTCCCTTGAATAGAGAGATAATATAAGAGATTTTCCAGAGTGATGGAATAGTACTTTCTTTTATAGTTCTGTTGATGAGTATAGAGATGGGATAGGAAAGAGCTTTTGCACCTAGACGGAGGTATTCAGCTGGTAATTTGTCCGCTGAGGGGGTTGCGGGCTTTAGTTTTTGAAGTAAGGACGAGATATAGGAGGTTGGAATAGGTTTTAGGTGAAATGGAGGGAGAGAGGTGGTTTGGGTAAATAGTTTTGAGGTATCAGGGTTTTGTTGGTTAGCTAGTTTTAATATGGCTGAAGTAAAGAAGGTATTAAAGGCATTAGCTGTTTGTAGTGGGTCGTCAGGGTTAGAGCCTAGTGGATTTGGTGTGGCAACTTTGCCCGGGGATAAGAGCTTGTTAATAGAAGACCAGCATTTTTTTGGCTGGTGAAGGGAGGATTGTTGAAGCTGTGTATAATAGGTCTTTTTATCATGTAGGATGGCTTTTTTTGTTACATTTCTTTGCTGTCTAAAAGTAAGGTGATCAGTTATGCGTTTTGTGGTACGCCATTTAGCCCAGGCTTTGTTCCTGCTAAGGAAAAGTTTTTTAGTATAATTTGAGAGCCACTGGGCAGTTTTGGTTTTCATGCGTACAGAACGCATTGGGGCATGATGTTCAAGGATATCTAGAAAGGTATTATTAAAGTAACTAACAGCTTCATCTATAGGGAGTGATTTCAGAGGTGACCAATTAACTTGCATAAGTTCATTTTGAAACTGATTGGGGTCAAAAGATTTTTTGCTGCGGGATGTTGTGACTTTGATAGGGATAGTAACATCTGTTTTGTGCCTGATAATATATGTTAGAGTATGGTCACTAAGGTCATCAGGGAGAGTTCCTGATGAGTATTGTTGTTGTGGACTATTTATTAATATCCAGTCAAGTATAGTTTCTTTGTTATTAAGTTTGTTTATTCTTGTTGGGGAGTTAATGATTTGTGAGAAGCCATGTAGGTTAATGAGGGTAGTTGGGTTGGAATTTTTACATTTGTTCCAGTCAATATTAAAGTCTCCTAAAAGTATTGTTTCTTGTAGGAGATTTAGTGAAAGCCAATTAAGTAGGTTTTCTAATACAGTAGGATTCTTTCCAGGGGGAAGATAGGTACAGATAATATTAATTGTTTTGTGAGGGTTGAGCTGAAGTTTTGAAATAATTATTTCAACATTGCTGTCAGATATAGGGTTAAGATTTGTCTTACTCATTTGTAGTTCGGTTTTATAGAGGACTATAACCCCGCCACCTTTTTTGTTTAAGCGGTCTTGTCTAAGGATGTTGTAGCCTGGGGGGATAATCTCATTATCCTTTATTGTAGGTTTTAGCCATGTTTCGGTTAGACAGAGAATATCAAACTGTTGAACATCTAGAAGAGCATGAATTAGAGGTATTTTGTTACAGATGCTGCGAATATTAAGATGGGCAATTGACAAAGATTTTGGGGGTTTGGTTGAAGGTGTTGGATTTGGTTTGAATATGTGGCAATTAGAGGATTGTGTGGGTGGGTTAGGGCCAGGATTGGGGTGGATGTCTCCATCAATTAATAAGGTAAAAAGTACTGGGTTGAGAAATTGAGGAGTTTTACAGAGGTTGTAACCATGTTTTTTAAGGCTATGAATAAAGTATTTAATGTGAAGCAGACGGTGATATTTTGGTAGAAGATAGGAGGTGTTATAGGTGGTATTGAGATTGTTTATGGATATAGGCAGGGGAGTTGTGAGGGTTTGTTTGCAAAGGATATTAAAAGTAAAGGGTTGGGGTTGTTCATAGGAGGTTGACAGATAGGCAGAGGTGAGGGTAGTTAGGAGAGCTAGTAGTATCAAAGGTTGGTATTTATTAGACATAATAAGAGATAGTGTAATAGTGATTAAGTATGTAGATACAGGGAGTAATGTGAAAGAGTAGTAGGTAATTATGTGGGTTTGGGAGGAGACAAATATGGAAGGGGGTGGAGACAGTTGTATAGTATGATAGGTGGAATGAAGAGAGGGGTGTGTCTATGTAGGTATAAATGTAGAGGTGCTAGGGGCGGGTGGGAGTTGGGGGCAGGGAGGGGAGCGGAGTGAGCCCGAAGGGCGAACGGAGCGGGAAGACACACTAGAGTGGAGAGTCACAGAAAAAACAATCTGTAAGCTTGAGAAACAGCAGGTTAGTTTGTACAAGGTATATGTGCATGTGACGTGTAAATATCTGTAACTTAAAAGGATATGCAGGCTTAGAGCAGTAAACTGATCTAAGGAGGAAGGATTGTCAGGGTCAAAGGAAAAGAAAAGAAAAAATTAAAGCAGTAAGGGAGAGGATGCAGGTACAAAATACAAGGTAGTTGAGAGAACAAACTAAGCCAAAAGGGAGAAAAAACAGGTAAAGTGTGATGCCACCTGGTGGCCAAACGTGGTAATAGATTTAAGTTGTACAGGTAAGACAGAGGTGATGGAGGAAAAGTGATTAGGGAAAAAAGGTAGAAAATCCAGTAGTAGATTTGAGGAGAAAGTAAAATGAGAGACAGGAGACGAATAAGGGTAAAGACAAGGGCTATTGGCTGCTGGCAGTCCTGGGCAGGAAGCTAGGCTAGGATACACAGGTCAGAGTTAATGGATTAATTGTGTAGTAATAACATACTTTCACAGTCTGATTTGGAAGTTTTCTCCGAAGTTGAGGGATGTAAAATAAATAAATAAATAAAATAAAAATTTCTTCTCTCAGCGTTTTCTCCTCAGTCATGCAAGTCAAGAGTGTATTGAAGCCAGGTGGATGTATATTAGCTTTCAAGGGGACACCTGATTGTATTAATACAACAGTTATACACATATATACAGCGTACATTAGACATCTGCTGCCTTTCATATTACTGGCTGGACATTAATTATATTTTGAATTTTGTACATGTTTGGTCTGAGTTTAATAAGGGGACAATAATATGGATATTGTGATTTTCACCTTCTGAATCTATTTAAATCAAAGTTTGAGCATATTAAGTGTTTGTACTTTTTTGTATAACTTTCTTTCATGTGACATGGGGGTTAATTTTCTACTTGCAAGATGTGTTTCATTGGTTAGATAGCATCTCAATGGATATTGTGAATTTCTGCATATATGTGAATTAAACCTTTGGGAACCACTATAGAGTCTATTTAACGACCATTATATATTCATATCTCCTTGTATAACTTAAGGGCTGTTTGTCTTCTAGGTGATATACATACTCATTTTATATAGCCATCAATGTATTATATTATTTGTTAGACAGTGTATGCCTATTTGCCCGACAGCCCATGGGGAGTACACAGTGTTATGGCCAAGTTTTTTATAGTCTTGGACTTCTACATAGTGTTTGTCTTGTTAGTATACATAGTTTTCTCTCTATCACTAGTTCTCTGTGTATATATGCAGTTGTGTAGATTGGCCCAGATTCCAGCTCTAGGGTGAACAAATAATAGTCCATATTATTTCAACATCTATTATAGTTACTTTGGACCCACAGGTTAGTTTGATTAGTGCCATTGCCATATCATGAACCTTGTTGCTATATTACAAGGATTATCCGCAGATAAGCAAGATTTGCAGGCATTTGGGTTGGGACTGTCACAATTTGATAGTAATAATGTTAAGAGCACTGAACCTGTTTCTATATGCAACAATTTGTTCAACAATTTAACTAAGAGTATGACGTCATTAAGAACAAATGTGTGGCATTTGAAATTATTTATTGCTTATAAAACTCAAGGCATTATGCCACGAGGACTTAGGGTATGGTTACAACCCCTGGTCAGTTTTGTTGATGAAGCCTTATCTGAAGAATGATCTAAAGCTCAACAAAAGGCTTCAACGGCCTTTGTTGAAGTTCTCATCCCCTATTTTGAGAGCATGATTGAGAAGTATATATCGGAGGTTAAAACTATTTGTGAGCAAGTCAAGGTTTATGAAGGCAAGACTTTTTGTGTATCTTGTTTCAACCAACTTGTTAAGGAATTGTTTTCATTAGAGAAACAGCTTAAAGACAAAAAGGTCCAAAATTTAACAGGAATGTAGGTGACTACCGAAAAGGGAAGCCATTTGGCTTAGCTAAAAATGTTAAATTTGCCAGTCAGGATATTACCAAACCCACATATAAGAGGAAAAGACCCAGATCCATACTTAAGAAAACCATGAATGGCTACAGTGGCACTTCTGGGGATGAGTCATCCTCTGCCACTGATGTTGAAACTTTTCACAGTTCAGATTCACCTGTGGCCAAAAAACAAATGGGCCCTGGCCCTTTAGGAGGAACAAACACAAGGGTGGCAGGAAACACAGAGCATGTCGACAACATAGAACATCTTTTGGAAGTGTTGATACCCTGGTAGGGAATAATTGCAACATACATAACATCTCATCTGGCCAGTTGTCTGACGTTGAAACCAATTTACTTAATAAAGGTTTAAATTTTGTTCCTGGCTTTCTGGTTCATGAAGACACCTTTGTCAAGGATGTCATTACATTTTACCATTTGATTAATCTCAAATTGTTTTTGATTCCAAATCTAATACTCAAAGATCTATTGATTTTCAGTTTCGCAAATCCTCATTCATGCCCCCTACGGATAAGCATGTGTCCACTTTCCAACAATGTGCACTGAAAGATCTACACTTCCACAGTTCCGAAACCCATTTCCAAAGATCCAATCTTACCAAGCCTGAACAACAGGCTTTATTAAATCTTAAGCAGAAGCAAGATTTGGTTATTTTCCAGCAGATAAGGGTGGGGCTGTGGTAGTGATGGATTGGTCAATGTATTTGTCAAGGCCACTAGACAACTTTCAGATGGTAGATTTTACATGTATATGTCTCTGGACCCTAGAGTCAGGTTTAAAAAGGAAAATGATGATTTCCTTGGGATGGCGATGGAAGAGGGAATCATTAGCAAAAATGTATTATACAATGACTCCCTATTAATATTCGAAAACATGCATGCTGATTGGCCAGCCCAACCAGCGTGCCCACTGTAAATCCCACAATATACCAATGGAAAAAGGTCCAGTCGCCCGGACTTTTTTCTGTTGGTATAAACTGCCCCGAAACCATTTTTTTTTTACAATTAAAAAAAAAAAAAAAAAGAGAGAGAGAAAACGGAGCAAGGATACTTTCTTTTCTCCGTTGCTTCCGTTTCAAAGTACTGATGTACTGGGTATGCGTGGGAACGCAAGTCCCATACGCATGCCCAGTACATCAAAACGAAGAAGCAGTATACCACAACCGGCAGAAGAACAGCAATCAGCCATTATACAAAGACATTATTTAAGAAAAGTAAGTATATTTTTTCTTGAATAATGTCATTGTATAATAGCAATAACCGACTCCGTGGTTGTGGTATATAAGATTTACCCTCGGTTGCCTTTGTTTAATCACTTGGGCTTCGCCCTCGTGATTAAACCACGCCAACCATGGGTAATTCTTCAATATACCACACCAACCGTTGGTAAATCTTCAATATACCACACCACGTCATCAGTTATTGCTTAATTATATCACCTTACAGTTCCTGATCCCCCAGCAACAATACCTGTACTTGTTGCCTAAAATTCATAACGATTTACAGAAGCCTCCGGAAGACCTAGTGTATCGAGCAGAGGTTCATTAACTGAACCTTTGTCTGCCTTCTTGACAAAGTATCTTAAACTTTTACTAGGGCATGTCAGGTCCAGGATTCAAGATACTACACGATTTTTACAAATCATTTTGGATACACAGCTGGAACCAAATTGGCTCATGTGTACATTAGATGTTACTGCCCTATATACCAGCAAATTCCTCATTAGGCTGGTCTTGAAGCCATTCAATATTGGCTAAATAGGGCTAATATATATCCACCTAGCTTCAATACATTATTGATTTGCATGACTTGAACACATTCTTAGTAAGAATGTGTTCTATTTTTATGGCAAATGTTACTGGCAAGTCAAAGGTACTGCTATGGGGGCATCTTTTGCCCCCATTTATGCAGACTTGTTCATGGGATTTTTAGAGGAACAATTGATTTATGACAGTAGTCATAATTTATATATACATGAGAATGATATTTGGAGACATTACCTGGATGATTGCTGGATGGTGTGAAGGGCAGCTAGCACATATTTGCAAGAATTCATACAATATTTAAATGAGAACAAATGGGGCATTGAGTTTACGGTTAATTTCTATGCTTTGGAGATCAGTTTTTTGGATGCAACTATTAGCAGGGAACCTGACCATACAATAAGTATGAAGGTCTTCTGTAAACATCCTCAACAGAACACCTTACTTCATGCCTCCAGCTTTCATCCCAGACATGTTATTAAAAACATTCCCAAGTCACAATTTCTTAGAATTAGACTTATATGTTCCTCTGATAATTCATAACAGCATTTCCAATGGGACCCCATATGTAGGTAACAGGGGTTACGAACACAGTAATGTAATGATTGCCAGTGATGGGGCCTCTAAACAGCATAGATCTACTTTATTAACATATAAACATAGGGGTCTGGATGAGGATGTTAAGTTCAGGTTAGTCAAAACTTTTGGACGAAAAACTAATGTATTAAGGGACATTGTTGATCGATATTGGGGGGTCCTAAGGTCTGATGACAGACTTTCTGAAATTCTGGGCTCCAGATGTTTGTTCTTTTTTCATTGAAGACCAACATTAGGGTCACATCTCAGTCATTATAAACATAGAATGGAAGTTATCCAACAACAGGCCACCTTATTCGGAGACCAGCTAATTGGCTATACTCCGTGTGGTCACTGTTTCTCTTGTAAACATGTTCTGTAGTCCAAACACTTTACTAGTGCAAATACGTCCAAGCTTTATATCACATTTTTTGGAAATTGCAGTACAGACTGGCTTATTTAGCTAGCTGTTCTTGTTCTGCTTTTTATGTTGGCCAAACTTCATCTAGGCCTTTCTAGATTCAGATTTCAGAACACATTAGTTATATTTAGAATAACAGAATGTCTAGCTCCCTATATAAACATACTGTTCATCATGCTACAGCTCAGTTTAAATTTACCATTACTGACTATGTACAGGGAAATCGACTGACCAAAATGGGTTGGCACTCTATTTTGAATAAAAAAGAAAAAAACTGGATCATTAGGCTTGTGGTATTATTTAACTCAGGACTTAATAAGCAATTGTAATTAATTAACAGGAAGTGATTTATGTATTTAAATATTGTTTTAGTGTATTTGTTAGTTAAGATCACTGATGAAGGCATGGTAATGCCAAAACCGGTTTGATGGTTTTCTTGTAATGTTTTTTATACACTACATTATGGAGCAGCCACAATAAATAATTCTGTTTCATTATTTGGTGCTGGGGGTTTTTGCTTTTGTATTAGGTTTGTTGGCCTTTGCACCTGCCTTACTTGCGGTTTCTGTGTGTTGGATGACAATTTTTAAAAACCAAGCCCCTTTCAAGCAATGCAGAAAAGAAGGGGGAACCTAGACAACATTAGGATACAAGGCAACAAATAGGTGAGAGAATCCTCATTCATCCTAGCCTACCCCACATTAGCGAGTAAGCCTCTTCTTAGATAACTTCTGTAAAACATTTACGGCAAAAACTCTTTCAGTAATAGATTTCAAGTGGTTTACAGGTCAGGCACACTCGTCAATGTAAAATGAGGGTAACAGTAAATTAAATTTCTGAGACAAAAGAAAAGAAAAAACACAGATAATACATGAGTAAAACTAACTCCTTCCTGAATTTTTAATTCATAAATATAATTTTTACAAAAAAACTATCGACTTTTTCTATTCTTCCAAAGTGAACATTTTTAACATCATGTCTAATTTGTCTACAAGTTTATTATAATGTTTATCTTCCCCAAAAACCTTTTGACTTCATGGCCATCAATCACAAAACCAAAAGTTCCCTCTCTCATCTTTAGATGCATTTTTGTAGGTAAAGGGAGAAAGAAGCCAGAGACACTTACCTTTAGATCCATTATAAACTAGTCAAGGGAACCAATTACTATTGAAATTAATTAATACTGTCCCTTTAACAAAGGCAACCTCACTGTGGAGTACTTAAGAAGCAAATCTCTAAGGCCACTCCTTGTTGGCAACTTTCCCACAAAGTGGCTACCCAGTCCTACTCCATTCCCTTATCAACCAGACAGCTGGACTCACAATTACTCTATTTGGCCAAATATGACTTCCAATGTTGTGGACTTTTGGGTCCTACGTTCTTGTGCTGGACAGCTTTAAAAAGCTTAATGGTACATTCCAAGTGTTCCAACTATCGTGAGGACTGCTATATAAAGATAGTCGGAATGCAAATTACCTCACAGAATTTTTTTTTTTTTTGCTATGGAAGGAAGGCATGAGCCCTAAAAGAACAATGCTAGATAATAATTCAGCAGTCAACTATATGAATACAGTCACACCCTGGCAACACAAAAGAAAAACAGCCAAAATAAGGGGTGCTGAAGGGAGAGAAGGCTATGGGAACAGTGATCATTAAAACATATACTGTTATGATACATTTCCTTACACAGCTGTATTATGTTCATCATATAAATCATTGTTGCAGCAGCCTTACCAATATGGGCAGATTATTGTAGCTAAAAAAAATAAATAAATAAACGGGGGGCAACAAACATGGACTTTAGCAGCCCCTGGAGAATGGTCACAGGAATCCATTTTGTAGTGCTTTGTAAAAGTATGTACATAGGACCAAGTTGCTGCCTGTAGAATTGTTCTCGAGTCCACCCTTTCCAAAAAGCCATGAAAGAAGCCAAAGTCCTTGTGAAATAGGCTCTAACCTCGCCTTCAAGTGACTTATTATGGCAAATATAACAAAAGGAAATAGCATGAGACAACTGACTAGGAACAAGTCTGCTTTGAGACTGGTCCTCCTTTCCTCCTACCTTTGGAGGAGACAAACAGTAGATCAGCTTTCCCAAAAGCTTAAGTCTTGTGTAGGTAGTTTAGCTGCCTGTGGACATCTAGAGTGTAAAGAATCTTTTCAAGCTTATTCTTCAGCTCAGGAAAGAAGACTGAGATTAATAGTGTAGCTTGACAAATTCTTGAGATCAATTTAAACATTAAAAAGGGTTAGTTTGTAAAGAAACCCTCATCATCATCAGCATCAGCCCCCTTTTTCCCATTTTTTCTACATGGGGTTGGGGTATAGTGTTAACTGGTACCAACTCCCTCAATTCAGTGCCTTCTTCAACACTCATACCTGATTGTCATAGATCTTCTTTCACACAATCCACCCACCTCTTTGCTGGACATCCTTGCTTCCTCTTGCCTTCTTCCTGTCTGTCCCAAATCTTCCTTACCAGATTGTTTTCTGCTTTTCTGCACGTGTCCAAACCATCATAATCTGTTCTCTTGGATGTTTTCTGCAATTGGAGCTACTTTGGCTTCTGCTGTTATGTCCTCATTTCTTCGCATGTCCCACAGTATGCATCCAGCCACCCTCCTCAGGCACTTCATTTCCATCACCTCTAGCCTCTTCAACTGTTCTACCTTTACTGCCCAGGTTTCTGTACCATACAGTAGTACTGGTTGCACCATTATCTTGTACACCTTACTTTTCAGCTTCTTTGGCATTCTTCTGTCATAGACTACACCTGACAGTCTATGCCAGTTGGCTGCAGCCCTCTGATTCTAGCTTTGACCTCTTCATTCAGACTTCCCTTCTCCTCAACCACCCCTCCCAGATACCTGAAGCTTTTTACCTGTTCCACTATATTCCCTTCTATCTCTATTCCCAGCTTCTTCTGATTTTCCCAGTTTACTACCATCACCACCGTCTTATCTGTGGTTTCATGCCATGTGCCTTCAGTTTTGCATTCTATTCTCCTATCCTTTGCTGAAGTTCTAGCTCAGAGTCTGCCTGTAATGCCACATCGTCTGCATACAGCAACTTTGTTGATCCATCCCCTCTGACCTGTTTGCTAATGTAGTCCATCAGCAGCATGAACAGCAGTGGACACACAGCTGAACCCTGGTGTACACCCACTCCCACTGGGAACCCCTCTGAGGCCGAACACTGTTTGTACTTGAGTCATTGAGTTCTTGTACATAGCCTACACTAATTCTACCAATGTTTCTCGGACTTCAAATCACCACAGTACTGCTCAGATCAGCTTTCTTGGGACCTTTTTTGTGAAATATTAGGTAGGATTGACCTACTATTAGTGCTTGTAACTCAGATACTCTTCAAGCAGATGTCAAAGCAATGAGTCAGTCTTCCATATAAAGAAAATCAATTCAGCCAGATGAGCCAGTTCAAATGGAGAAAGACTAAACTTTTCAAGCACAAATTTTAGATCCCAAGGAAGAGCCACCTGTTTCTCAGGTGGACAGATATGCAACTCCCCTTTCAAACACTACACGCAGTCATCCCTACCAGAAGTCTCCATTCTATATTTTTGTGCTAGCTTAGTTCTTAGAATACCTTATGCTACTTTATGAATATAATATTCTGTATGGTTGTTATTATTCTCCTTAAGGATCTGTATCCAAAATCACAATCTCACTCTATTTCTTGAACTTCCCCCTGCTTCATTATCATCCTTTTCCACTTTGAATTATAACCTTCTGCTTCTGTTATGTATATGAGCCTTAACTATGTAGTTCTAAAACATGGTAGCCTAAAGCACCTTGTAGTGGAAGAATCACCTTATCCAACTTAATTCTTGCCCTATTCCCCTCACAGATAAATTCCTTGAAATATGTCTGAACCACATATAAAACTAAAGGGACAAAAAATATTTTCACTGCTTGTATTTTACTATCCATACCCATAAACAAAAGCACCCAATTTCTCAGCTTTTGCATTATCCTATGTTTAGTCTCTTCCCACACATCATTGGCTGTCATAACAGAAGCCTTTTAATCCATACTTCTAAATACTTAATTTTATCATGTCCCTATAAATATGGGTATTGCTGAACCAATTCAAGTGTGGATATGTAATTTACCACTACCGCCTTTGTTTTATCTTCATTAATTTTATATCATGAAAAGATCTGAAACTGCCTCTAAATGTTTCACAACACTGAGATGCCATTTTCTGGATTTATCAGATACAAAAATATCATCTGAAATAAAGCTAACTTTTCTTAACTACCATACCAATTATATCCTTGGATTCCTGAGTCCCTTATTTTCTTTGCCAATGGCTCTAAATATAAAGCAAATAAAGGGGAAACAGGACGCCCCTTCTTGGTTCCACCATTTAATCAACTTACCAGAGAGAGGATCCCTCCAACTTTAATTCTTGCCTCTGATCATTCATATAGCCTCCTAATTAACATTACTGTTGTATCAGGGAATGCAAATGCTTTCATTACCCTACTCATAAAATAAAAATACTTTCCATGAATCAAGACCCACTAACAACTAAACTGTTTACAACTAAAGTGATTTCATTTGTTTATGTTTTTCATTTATATAAATGTAAGATTGCCTTTGTCACATGTGGAGATTTAATAAAGATGTTGGGGGGAAAAAAGACCCACTAACAAATAAGGTATCTTCTTACATTCTGCTTCCCTCTGAATTATCACTGTTCAATTAATGTTGTTAAATGTTTGCTCCCCCTCCACAAAACCACACTGATCCATATCTATCAGTTTTGGCAACATCTTTGTCATTCTTTTAGCTAGTACAGACATAGAAAACTTCCTAGTCATAGTTCACAATTGAAATGGGTCTATATAAAGCTGGGTCTGATGGATCTTTACTGTCATTACGTAATACAGCCACCACAGCTTTCTTCCAAAATGTTGGTGTTTCACCTCCTTTTATAATACGGTTACATAAATTCTTCTAGATCCTTATCACTTTCTTTGCTTCTAACTTCCAAACATTGACAGAAGTACCATGTGTTCCTAGAGACTTTCACAAAGATTGATAACACATTACCATTTTTATCTCATCTCCTGTTATCTTAACTGTACACTGTTGAGCCTCATCTACCTCTAAACTTGGTATAATTAAGTATTCTGTAAATATTTCCATTTGTGATCTTTCTTTACTTCCACATTTTTCTGCTTTAAACAAATTATCATAAAATTCTTGAAATACCTGTAATACCACTACAGGATCTCTGGTTATTTTTCTTGTTATATACTATATGTCTGGCGACAACCTTTTCAACTTTCTGTTGCCTAAATGTCAAATAATTTCTACTACCCATTCCTTGAAGTCTCCTCTTTTTAACAGAGGGATGGAGAAGTGCCAATATCTCATTTTTACTTCATAATGCTGCATTTTTATCTTGATTTTTATTGATGCATGATGTGAAATAGTTATTGGATGTGTGTTGAAGCTTTCAGTCAAATGCACACCCATCCATCCACAACCCCTTTATCCCATTTTGCACATGGTGTCAGGGTGTCACTTCAGCAGTGACAATCATCTAGAGCCAAGGATTATGTTTCTGTGAAATATAGTTTCAATCCAGTCTAGCCTATATATTGTACCTTGGGGATTAATATGTAAATTCTGTTCATAGGTTCATACTAGGCTATCTGCCCGAGGGCATTTATAAGCCTAGCCCATAGTTTTGTGGCTTACGCCACCCCTTTAGTTTGGAGAAACTATGCCCATTATTTTGCTGTGCCTCTGTCGAGCAGTGACACTGAGGTAACCCCTGGGGTGTATCTGCGATCTCCCATCCATTGGTCAAGATTCCTCTTGAACAAGGCCAGCGAGGTGCTCTGCCTCACATAAACCGGGATTTTGTTCCACAGCATAGGGAGTCTTTGGGTGATGAATCTATCCCTCCAGCACGTCCTATTAATAACCGTGTCGAGGTTTAAGTCTCCCGCCCTTGTGGCTCTGAGGGATCTAGATTTTTTGAGATGAAGCATGTTCATCAAATCTGGGTTTGACATGGCCTTGTATGTCAGGCATAGGTCACCTCTGAGCAAGCGGTAAGCAACTAAATATAACTGGAGTTCTTTCAGTCGGGCAGCATAAGACAGATTTTTGAGACCCTTTATCCTTTTGGTGAGGAACTTTTGTGGCCTCTCCAGCTGCTGCAAATGTCGGGTCAGATACATTCGAATGGGGCATTGTACTCGATCATTGGTCTGATGAGTGATGAGTATAGGGAGACTATGACTTCCCTTGATCTAGATGTGAATCCCTTCATGATAAGGTGGGCAATGTAGAAGGTCTTCCTAACTAATTTAGCAATATGAGTGTCGAATGAAAGGCTACTGTCAACCTGGGTTCCCAGGTCCCTAATAACTTCTTCTGTGTTCAGGGATTGCCACCTATATGGTAGCTAGGGGTAACCTTATTTTTCCCGAAGGGTATGACTATGCATTTCTTGGCATTTAACTTTAGGCCATGGCTCTGGCACCAGTTATCCGCTTTCTGTGAGACCCTTCTGAAGGATATCTGTGTTGGATGTGTTTTCAACCACGGCGCCCAGTTTGCAGTCATCTGCAAACTTTGTCAGCCATAACCCTCCTGTGTTTGCTTGTACTTCAGAAAAGTAGATGCCAAACAAGAGTGGGCCCAGGACTGAGCCCTGTGGGACACCACTTGTGACAGGCTTTGAGTCTGACATGGCGCCAGCAACTCTGACCCTGTGGGTTCTGTCACTCAGCCAGTTTGCAACCCATCTTGTAATGTATGGGTTTACATTTAAGTTGATGAGTTTTTCAATGATACCCGAGTGAGGTACTGTATCAAAAGCCTTCGCCAGGTCTAGGTAGGCTGTATGGACTGCCTTCCCATCGTCAATGGCCTTGGTGACTGTTTCAAAAAAGTCAACCAAGTTTAAAAGGCATGATCTGCCTTTGACAAAGCCAAACTGGGTTGGATCCAAAGTCTGCAAGTTCCCTATGTCTTTATTTATGAGATCCATTATGATCCTCTCCATGGCTTTGCAGATAAGGCTTGTCAAGCTAATGGGACGGTAATTTCCAGGGTCTGTGGAGGCACCGCCTTTGTGGAGTGGGACCACAGTCACTGTGCGCCACTCCCTGGGTAAGTATCCGGAGGTGAGACTAAGATTAAACAGCTGTCCTAACTGTGGGTTTAATTCCTCGTTGAGTTCATGGAGCACACAGCCGGGGACACCATCAGGTCCCATGGATGCTGTGTTCTTTGCCTTGGAGAGAGCAGTTCTCACCTGGGCGTTAGAGATGTTTGGGGGGCTACAATCATTTGGTATAGATATCTCTCCTTTAGGGAGGGGAGAAGTTTGCACTGAACCTGTCAGCCAGTATGTTGGCAATGTCTGTAGGATCAGTAATCTTCACATCATTTTGAACTAATTCTGAGCATATCTGGGAGTTTCCTCCTAGGTTTCTGACATAGCTAAAGAATGCCTTATGGTTGTCTTTAGAGTCCTTAGCTATTTTTTCTCAAAATTAGCTTTGGATGATTTTATGAGAGCTCTTAGCTTTTTACTTATAGTGATCAGCGGTGTCTTACCTTTTAAGGATTTTGCTCTATCTTGTAGAAGCTTTCTCCTTTGTTGTAGAGTTTGTTTATGGCTGGGGTCCACCAGACTGGACGCTTGCCTTTGGTACAAAGAGTCTTTGTTTTGCTTGGGATTGCCTGATCCATGCAGCCTGCAGGTGCTGGTAGAAGGCATTTGTAAGTGATTCAGCGGTTTGAGTAATGTTAACCGCCGGCTCAGGGGCCTTAAAGGAGACCACACTAGTCTTTAGAAGTGTGAAGTCGGCTGAGAAGTTCTTTACTGTGGTCTTTTCATTTCGGTGGGGGGATGAGGACCTCCAGCGAGATTAGTTTGTGATCAGATCTCACCAGTGAGGGTATACTTCCGGCATTGAACATTGTGCTCCCATGTTCATGATGATGAGATCAAGTATGTTTTCTCCTCTTGTGGGGATGGTGACTAGTTGTTCCATGGCATTTGAGTTTATGAATTCCAGGAACTTTTGGGCTAGAGTGTTTGGGCTTGAGTAGTGTTCCCAGTCTATATTAGGGTAGTTGAAGTCACCTAGTATGATGGTGTTTGGAGATACATTTATCCCTCCAGTGTTTTCAGGAAGGCCATATGAGGTTCCTGAGTTTGCGAGGGTGGCCTGTAACATGCTACAAATTGCAGAGCAATCTTGCCTATGGTTAATTGCACCTGGATGGTTTCCGATGCATCGTGCGATGCCACCAATCTTGAGGTGTGGGTGTCCTTGATGAATATGGATACCCCCCCTCCTTTCTTGGTATTGTCCGGTTTTGGGGCCGGAACGCATGATATGAGGTAAAACCTGATAGTGCTGGGGTGCTCTCAGGAGCCTTGAACCAGGTTTCTGTCACAGCACAGACATCGATGTTCTCCATACTGAGAAGGGCCTCGAGTGCATGCATCTTGAGGTTGAGACTTCTGGCATTGAGCAGCATTACCCTTAGTTTTTTTCTTTGTTTTGTTCTAGGGTGGTAGGTTTAGAATTTGAGCCTTGCCTAAAAAGGCACTATGGGGTGGCAAGAACCTTTGCCAAAATCCGGAATCCCAGGGTGACAAGTGCAAGCCGCCCTTGGCAGCGTGGCTTGTCCAGCATGTCATCCCAGGCAGACAGACATTCGATCCCCTTTGAATGACACCAGAGTTTAAGCCAATTGTTAAAGCTGATCATCTTATCTCTGTATTGTGGCATCATTCTTGGTGAAGGTAGGATACTGCTCAAGGTCAGGGTCATACCTGCTTGGGCTACATAATCAGAGAGCTCCTCTATGTCTCTTTTCATGTAGTCCAAGGAGGTACGTCTCATGTCGTTAACACCAGCGTGGACAATGATTGAGTCGTACTTGTACCTGCTGTTGAGAGACCTGAGTGCATGCGTTATGTGGCGGATTCTAGCACCCGACAGGCAGCTTACTGTGACCTTCTCCTTACTCAGTCTGGTGAGCGGGACGTCAGTGTGTCTGACTATGGAGTCACCAATGACTAGTGTGTCTGGCATTGTGTTTGGCCTTAAGGGCTGTGACTGCTTGACACTCTGACTGTGTGGTATATGTGTTGCAGGTGTTGTGTTCTGAGGTGGTAGTTGTTTGGGTGTCTGCTTTGGTGGCCTCTGCTGTTTTGGTAGATTTTTGATCAGAGCCTCCGAGTATGTCTTTGTGTGTTTATGTGTATGATTTGAGGTTGTGATGGTATTATGTGAGACTGGGTCTATAGTGTGTGTGGTTACCTTCTCCTCCTGTCTGGTCATGCCAGTCCTATGTTGAGAGAGCTCAGCCTCCAGTTTGGCCATATAGTTGCATCTCGCATGTATTTGTGTTTTGTGGGAGGAGGAGAGGGTTGTCTGTGTACATGAGGCAATTGTAACATTGCCTCAATATTCCCAGGTTCACCAGCTGAGCAGGAGAGGACATTAGCAACTGATCCCTTGACATGCTAGAAGGAATAGACAGAAAAACTTAAGAAAAGGTTCTGGGGGATGTGGGTGACCGAGAAATGGGGTTTGCTTTTTGGGGTACTTTCTATAACAAGAGTGCTGTATCGAGGTGATAAGTACTGTAGGAGCAAGTGCTTCGCTATACAGATAGAGAATAGTCTACTTGGGAGTCAAGTAGAGATAATTTATAGTTGTAGGATACACTAAATAGAACAGTAGTATACTTTGAGGAAGTTAGTTTAAAGGGAAAATTTGAAGAGTGGACTTTAGGTAGCCCTAATAGTTTAAATCTGATTAACCGGTGCTGCCCTAGTGTGCAACGGTAGCAGCTCCTCGCTAAAGCGTGCTAACGCATGCTTTATAGCAGGGAGCTGGAAAAAACAGGAAATGACCCAAAATGGCCGACAAATTACTAGTTGCTGCTTCTAACCACTCCTCTGAAGACAAACAAGCAGCTCAGTACTCCCCACTCCCACTGGTGAGTAAAGAAACTACCTCTGGCCACACAAGAAAATGGAGGAACACAGAAACCAAATACAAAGCCCAGGGATCAGCAAAATCTGATCACTGGAACAACTAGCTAGGAAAGTTTAGGAAAGGAGAAATATTTTTTTGTTTTTTTTTGCAAACAGACAGAAAAAAATGCAGTAAATGCTTTGTTTTCGACTAAATTGCTATCAAAGGCTGGTACACTTGAGTGTATTAGCCTGTTTGTTACTTTAAGCAATACTTTAGCCCACAAGTGCAATCAACAATATAAGCTCACAAAATCAGGAAAATAAGGTAATAAAACAGTAATATAGGCACAAACAGTAGTCGAAAAGCTCAAAAGATCAAAAATGCAAACTAAAAAGTTTAAAAAATAGTTATGATCAAGAAAGTTGCTTTTTCTGCTCTCTGCTGGCTTAGGAACTCTGCAGGGGACCACGAGGAGCTATGCCTAGTTCTCTAATGCCAGAAAAGCCTGCCAAAGCGTGCTTTATAGCAGGGGCTGGAAAAAACAGGAAATGACCCAAAATGGCCGACAAATTACTAGTTGCTGCTTCTAACCACTCCTCTGAGGACAAACAAGCAGCTCAGTACTCCCCACTCCCACTGGTGAGTAAAGAAACTACCTCTGGCCACACAAGAAAATGGAGGAACACAGAAACCAAATACAAAGCCCAGGGATCAGCAAAATCTGATCACTGGAACAACTAGCTAGGAAAGTTTAGGAAAGGAGAAATATTTTTTTGGTTTTTTTTTTTTTTTTGCAAACAGACAGAAAAAAATGCAGTAAATGCTTTGTTTTCGACTAAATTGCTATCAAAGGCTGGTACACTTGAGTGTATTAGCCTGTTTGTTACTTTTAAGCAATACTTTAGCCCACAAGTGCAATCAACAATATAAGCTCACAAGTTCCTACTACTGAATTCACATCTTCCATACCAAATATTTTCACAAATTTCTTCAGAAATCTACCCTCTTTGTTATATTATCCCTTCTAGGCCCCTCTGATACAGCCTCACTACTGCAAATCAAGTTCCAGTCCCCACCTACAAGTAGTATTCCCTAATAAAAGCTGATTATTTCTTCCAAAATTTTCTTAAGCTCCATAATAGCAGTTTTTGGTGGAACATAAATATGTGCCAGCAGAATCTTCCTTTCTTGCAACAGCCCTTTACTATCACAAATCTACCATTATTGTATTTTTTCCACTTCTAACACTATTGGAGCCCCTGTAGCAATTAGTACAATTACTCCCATTTTCCTTTGTCCCAGACATTCTGCTGAATATCCATCCTAAAATCCTTTCTTTGTCAAATTCACATGTTCATTTCTTTCCAAATATATCTCCTGTAGCACTGATATTTGCATTTCTTAACATTCGATACTCTTTCCTTTTTATCTGTACCTTTAATGCTATTTACATTCCAAAATAATATGAATATTCTAGCCATTATGATAAAAAAAGTTTCCATCTATTATTCATGTCATTTTTCTGAATGTATATTTCCAACTTTTGTGTTACATGCACACACTAATATTTGTCAGGCTGATCTTTTATACTGTTATTTCTTCTCATCTCCATTTGAACCTATGTCACATTTTCAGTCTTTTTGTTTAATAAAAAACCCCAAACAAAAAGAAAAACTGAATACATTTTCAAAACATTCCAACCACTATTAACTTAGAACAAACACACAAAACTATGTACATCTTCAAAAAATATAGTTTAACCCTCCAGGTAGGAACAACTGCCCCAAATTGACAACTGCACCCAAAAGCATTAAACTAACCTAAAATGAGGGTTACCCATGCTAAAGCGCATGATGCAGCCTGTGTTCCCAGTTACACTGACGGCTGTCTGTTTTGTCCTCTCAGATGTCAAAATCAGTTTGTATACTTTCAGAAAACATTAACTTTTAGCTCCATGAAAAAAATGCACCGGCTATCTTTAACTGTACATTGTTCTATTAAATGCATTATAATATTAAGGCTGTTAGATAAGTTGCTATCTCTTATTCACTTCCCATAATTTCAAACTTTTTTCACTGAACTACTTGCCATTGTACCTTTAAATTTTACCTTTCCCTCATCAAAGACTCTCAAGATAAATTCCTTGGATCTCCACACTTTGTCTCCATGAAAAAACAGTCAGCAATGAATCCTTGTAAATTTCACTCAACAGAATGTACAGCTAGCTGCCTTAGCAGCAGACTTCTTGAATTCCACTGAACATCTGCTAATGGTAAAAACAAGCTAATATCTTTGCAGATGTAAGTAGCTTAGCATTTTCAAGGCTTTCAGCATTCTGTCTTATATTTCAAGCCTACATGCTTACAAAAAACACTTGTTTATAACTTAAGCCAACAGCATTAATCTAGAAATTCACCTTTGTAAAAATAAGAGAAATATCTTATTCTACCTATAAAATCAGTGCACTTTTACAAGCCACCTCATCCCAGCAGCCCAAAATCACTGCATATCAAAATTAAACTTCCTTTCATCAAGCCTTTCTTCTCTTGGTACACTGCAAAGCCTGTATGTCTTACAACTATTAAAAAAAATAAGAAGTTATGTACTCACCATAACATTCCATCTGAGTAGGTAAACTTCATTTGTCAGCAACCTATGGGAATCGGATCTGACCTCGGATCCGAGCCGGCAGTTTTCAACAGCTTTAGATCCGAGCTCCAAGCTCCTCCCCCTACCCATAATCCCCTGCCAACCCTGACTGACCTCAGATCAAGTTTGCCCAACAGCAGAAACTGCTAGAAAATATTATTCTCAAGATAAAGTGGGTAAAACCCATGGACCTGAGTATGAATACATTCGCAAGTGAGGGGGCAGGAGGGAGGGACGGTTGCTGACAAATGAAGTTTACCTACTCAGATGGAACGTTATGGTGAGTACGTAACTTCTTAATCTGAAGTAGTTAACTTCATTTGTGCAGCAACCTATGGGACAGAGTCCCCAGCTACCTGAATCTTGGGCAGTCTTCATGGAAGGATGTTCCAGAGCACTGCAGAGCCAAAGGATGCTCTCCCTCTGGAGATAATGTCCAATTTATAGTGATTAATAAAGGTATGAGATGAGGCCCAAGTGGCTGCCGAACAAATAAAATCCAAAGAGACTCTAGCTCTAAAAGCCGCAGAGGTAGACATAGATCGAGTAGAGTGGGCATGGACTCCCTGAGGTGCGGGCCTGCCAGAACTTTCATATGCTAGAAGGATACACTGTGAAATCCATCTAGACAGTGTAACTTTAGACACCGATTTACCCAAGTTAAATTTGGCAAAGGAGATGAACAACTGGTCGGATTTCCTATGACCAGATGTCCTGTGGATGTAGAAGTGAAGTTGTCTATGCACATTCAATGAGTGTAATTTGTATTCCCCTTTGTTACGGTAATTTGGAAAAAAGACCGGCAGGTTAATGGACTGGTTAATATTTGATTCAGAGGCAACCTTGGGAAGGAAAGAGGGATTGGTCTTGAGGTAAACTCTATCCTTGTGAAAGGTCAAGTATGGGGTTTTTACACAGAGGGCCTGTAGTTCAGAGACCCTTCGAGCCGAGGTTATAGCGACAAGAAAGACCATTTTCCATGACAAGAATTTAAGATCTACTGAAGCTGCAGGCTCAAAAGGGGGAGCTGTCAAGGCCTGAAGCACCAGCGTCA
This sequence comes from Protopterus annectens, assembly GCF_019279795.1. Taxonomy (NCBI): domain Eukaryota; kingdom Metazoa; phylum Chordata; order Ceratodontiformes; family Protopteridae; genus Protopterus; species Protopterus annectens. The sequence goes on along the minus strand of NC_056726.1, from coordinate 1,818,473,026 downwards.
AATCCCAAGGAGGGACTACATCCTTCACTGGAGGTCTGAGCAGAAAGGTGCCCTGCAAAAAGGTCTTACACAATTTCGTGGTGATCAAAGGGCCCAGTTCATTTCCCACATGATAATGAGAGATAGCTGCTAGTTGAACCTTGACTATGGAGGAGCTAGCCCCCTGATGAAACAGCCCTGACAGAAAGTCTAATACAGCGGGCAAAGGAGCTGTGAAAGGATCCAACTTTTGGCGTTCCGCCCAAATGGAGAAACGTTTCCATTTTCTACTATAGATCTTTCTAGTAGAAGGCTTGTGCACTGCTACTAGAATAGTTTTAACTGGAGAAGAGATACCGGGAGTCCTAGCTACGGGTGGAACTGGAGCAGCCAAGCTGTGAGCTTGAGACTGTCCAGGTTCAGGACTGGGAGCTCTAGGGGGTGGGATATTAGATCTGGACGGGGATCCAGAATCCAAGGAGAATTCACCAGATGAGACCAAAGGTAAGGGAACCAGGTTTGACGAGGCCAAAACGGGGCAATGAGGATAATCCTGCTCCCCAACCGGCTGGCTTTCTGATGAAACTTTATCATCAGGGGAAGAGGAGGGTAAGCATAAAGAAGACCGGGAAGCCAAGCATGCACCAGAGCGTCTCTCGGGGGTTCCCCAGAGGGGGAAATGAGAGCGAAGTAGTCATAACATTTTGTGTTCGAGGGAGAGGCAAAGAGATCGCAACAGGGTTGACCCCATTTGGCGAAAATCCGATTCGCTATCTCGGGATTCAGAGACCACTCGCATGGTAACAGGATGGTGTGACTTACTTTGTCTGCAAGGATGTTGGACCGCCCCGGAATGTGCATTGCTATGAGAAAGCGGTTGGTGGAGATCGCCCATTCCCACACCCTCATGGCCTCTCGACAGAGTGGGTAAGACCTGGTTCCCCCATTTGTTGATGTACCAGACAACGTACATATTGTCTGTCTGAATCGCAATCGTTCCTACAGGAAGAAGGTCCTGAAGTGCTTGCAATGCTAACAGCACCGCCCGGATCTCTAGGACGTTGATATGCAGTGAGGTCTCCGTGAGGTCCCACGTGCCTTGGACTGTCCTGCCCGAACAATGCCCCCCCCCACCCGAGGCGGGAGGTGTCCATGGTCACCGTGGCTAGTAGAGGGGTCATAGAGAAGGGGCGGCCTTGCTGGAGGACCGGAGATTGGAGCCACCATAGGAGGGCCCTCCTGCAAGCCCTGCTGAGGGGAACGGAATGGCTCAGAGGATACTGAAGAAAGGACCACTGGACCTGAAGGGTCCATTGTAAAACCCTCATGTTCAAACGTGCCATCGGCAATAGGTTGATTGCCGCCGCCATTGAGCCAAGAGCCATCAGGACCAATTCCGCCGGAGGAGCTGGAGATTGTAGAATGGCCCGCATGTGTAGCCTCAGGGTTCGTAGTCGGTCTGTGGTCAAGAAGGCTAGGAGTTTGTTTGTGTCTAATCTGGCCCCTATGAAGTCTATGGTCTGAGTTGGAGTAAGAGACGATTTCTCTATGTTGATAGTGATCCCCAGCCAGGGAGCTAGACGAAGAAAGTAGTTTCTGGCTGCACAGAGTAGATGCCTTGTCGGGGCTGTCAGGAGCCAGTCGTCCAGGTACGGAAAGACCTGAATTCCCTGAAGCATCAGGTGGGCCGCTATCACTGCTAACACTTTGGTGAACATCCTGTGGGCTGTGGTGAGACCAAAGGGGAGGACCCTGAATTGGAAATGACTGGCTCCTAGCCGGAAGCGGAGGAACCTCCTGGATCGCCTGTCCATCAGAATGTGGTAGTATGCATCCTTGAGGTCTATAGAGCACATCCAATCGTTCTTCCGCAAAAGGGGGAGAATGGATTGAAGAGTGACCATGCGGAACTTCTCTTTGGTTACTGACAGGTTCAAGGAAGAGAGGTCGAGGATTGGTCTTAAGTCCCCCATCTTTTTTGGCACCAAGAAGAACCTGGAGTAAATACCGGACCCGCACTGGTCTGGGGGGACGTGTTGGATGGCTCTTTTTTCCAGCAAATGTTGGATTTCCATTGCTGCGGCCTCCCTCTGATAGGGTGGAACATCGGGGAGGTATCTGGGGCTGCGTGGGCAATGAGAAAAGGGAATCTGATATCCTCTGGATATAATGCGAAGCACCCAGCGGTCTGTTGTGACGGACTCCCAAGCTGTTGGGTGCTTCGAGAAACGCCCCCCGACTGCCTCCAGAGTGGAGCAGTCGGGCAACCCCTCAGGGGTGTTGCGTGGGTTGGTCCAAGAAGGGTTCTCTGGATCCAAAATTCTGCGGGCCCCCTCTGCCTCTAGGGCGGTGTCCACCCTGCCCTCCTCTGCCGCGGAAGGGCTGGGAGTCCGGAGCGGGACGGGACTGTTGCGACTTCCAGAACCACATCTTCTTCTGACCCTTTTGGTTCTTAGAGAAGGACCTCTGGGGAGCAGAGAAGCGGACTCCGATGGCAGACAACATCTTCCCGTCCTTTTCGCTCTGGACCAAGGTATCTCGCACGGTCTTGCCGAAAAGGGCAGAACCATTGAAAGGGGCATTAGCGAAAGACGCCTTAAAGGGTTCTGCGAAATCACAGTGCCGGAGCCAAGCTTGACGTCTCATGACGAGGCCTGCTCCGCTGGCTCTAGCGGCTCCTTCCGTGGCATGGGACAGTAGCCGCATAGAGGTGTTAGATATGGATCGTAGAGTGGCCATCCGGGTGGAGTGCAATTGCTTGTCCTCCGCCGACATGGACTCTGGGGGGCGACGCAGCGTACTCTTTGATAAGGTCCCACTGCAGTTGAAGCACATGTGCCAAGTAGTTCAGCGACCTCACAGAGAAGGTAGCTGAACTAAACACCCACTTCCCTAGGCGGTCCATCGACCGAGACTCCTTGCTCGGGGGATTAACCGAGGGACTCTCCTGAGCTAGTTCCCTCTTGGTGGCCGCCGCCACCAACATGGCATCTACAGGGGGACCCTTACTCCAGTGGGATTTGTCAGAGGGTGAGCTAAGAATCTTGTCCGGGTGCTTGGGGACTGGATCCACAGTGTCCGGCTCCTTCCACGCCCTGGTAGTAATCAAGTCTACCAGGGGAGTCGGCCAGAGGGGACACTCAAGAGGTAGATGGGCCTGCTTCAAATGCCTCCAGGAACACGGATTCATCTGAGGGAGGCTTAGGGGCAGACCCCCCCTTATTCTAAGCATTTCCATGATGTCACCAAATGGGACATCTTCGGGGGGTGATCTTGGGGAGCTTTCCCCTTCCTCCAAATCCGTGTCCTCAGTCAAGGACTTGGGGGAGTCCAGGTGCCTCCTTTTGCACCTTTGCTTGTGCGGAACCTCCTCGGGGGGGCTGTCCGAGGAGGTTTCACCAGCCACGTCTTGTTCCAATGGAACTACCTGGGACGTTAAAGCAGGCTGTCCCTGGGGCCGGGTGATGGAAGTCGGACCCAACAGAGAAGGAGTGCAGGGTGGAGCCGTGGCAAGGGCCGGGGGCCTGGATTGTCTCGACAGGGCCCTCTCCACCATGTCGAATGCCGAGGGAGAGCTGCTCTCTCTGGGATCCGAAAGCAGACCCTCACTCGGATCCGACGGACGGATCGGGGCCAGCGCTGAAGCGACTGGATCCAATGGACCAGTATGCTCCGACCTGGATGGAGCCGAAGGCATACCGACACCACCGGATCCGAAGCTCGGCCCTCGGCTCCGAGAGCTCGGATCCGAAGAAGAAAATGGACCCGACATACTCAAGGGAAGTGTCGGCGCCGAAGTACCCGAGACTATCGGCGCCAACACACCCCCGGCTCCAAGGCTGCCCGGCTCCAAAGACTCTGAACCCGGGAAACAGGACGGAGATAGAGCTATCGGGGCAAGGGGGTCGAGCTCCCCCCCAGTGGGGGGGGGGCAGGAGCACTCCCATCTGCAGTTGGGCCTGGAAGAATCTTCTCATCATCCGGTCCAAATCTGCATCCGTGAGACTTCTGGTTGATCTCGACGAGGCCACCGAGGAGGGGCGGGAGTGTTGCCTCGATGACCTCGAAGGAGATTGGGTCCTCCTCCTCCTCGGGACCTGGTGAAAAGCACGGGGACCGGATACGAGAAGGAGGAGACCCAGAAGTTCTGGAAGGAGAAGACCGCTTAGCCGGGGGGGCCCGAAGCGGAGGCCTCGGCCCGCCGCTTGTGGTGTTTCTCCCTCCTTTTTTCTTTCCTGGCCTCCCTCTCCTCCGGGCCTAAGGCGGGAGGTTGAGTCCTGGACGGGGGGAGGGAAGCAGGAGTGGCAGCCGCCGCAGCCGGAGCCACAGGAGGACCGGAGTTAGAAGCCGAGTCCGGGGGCAGAAGACCCGCCAGAATCAGCTTAGACCTCCGGTCCTTGAGTGCCCTGGGGTTGAACACCACACAAATGGTACAACCAGAGGACAGGTGCTCAACCCCAAGGCACAACACACACAGAGTGTGGCCATCCGCTGGGGACAGCTTATGGCCACACTCGGTGCACTTAGAAAAAATCAGCTTTGGGGCCTCAGACATATTAACTAAAAAAGGTAACCACATACACTAGGCCCCAAACACACGCACACAACCCTGACGTAACCACAAAGGAAGGGGGAGGTTAAATATGAAAAATATAAAGTAAACTAAGGTAGTTTAGAACTAGAAAAGGGACCTGAACACACACTCACACCAAAAGTTTAAGAAAGGGGACAAAAAGATTAAATTTTCTCACAAAGTGAAGAAACGCCTGGAACTCGTAGGATCAAGCTGCTGAAGTAAACCGCAGCAAACTAGATCTGAGGTCAGTCAGGGATGGCAAGGAAATTATGGGTAGGGGGAGGAGCTTGGAGCTCGGATCTAAAGCTGTTGAAAACTGCCAGCTCGGATCCGAGGTCGGATCCGATTTCCATAGGTTGCTGCACAAATTAAGTTAACTACTTCAGATCAATTTGTTTACTTTAATATCTTTAACACATACAGCAGTCATTGAAAGACTCCCCCTCCATATAGAATACCCCTGTCTAGACACTAAACAAACTGTTTTAGTATATAAAGAACACGCAGCTTTTGTCATGAAACATTTTATACAAATACCAATAACAAAAATTGTTTTACTTGCAGTCAATTTTTCCCTTTTAGCATAAACATTAATAAATAAATATTAATAATATATAGTGGGGTATATGTTTACAGTCCACCTAGAAGTTTAAGAAAGTCAACAAAAGGCCTGCCTTCTCAACCTCTTTTTCTTGCAAAGCCATATTTCACAAAGGTGACTGATACTTTATAGCCATTAATTTATTCACTAATTTTGGTGTTGCTGATCTTCCTGTTCATCTCCATCTCTCAACACCAGACTCTGGTTCAAAGTCCAAGGTAATTTTGTTTCTTCTAGTAAACTTCTGTGCTTTTTTTTTTGCCTCTCAAGGATTTTTTTTGAAACACTGGAAAAATTTTCACTGGCAAAGTCCTTATATGAGCTTTATTGTCAGAAGAATGAGAAGCAGAGTCCCCTTCTTTAGCTGGCTCATTTTTTGTTGGATAAACTTAGGTTCACAGGTGGGTACTAGGCTATCTGCCCAAAGGCATTTATAAGCCTAGTCAGAATGTGTTGGCTTTTGCCGCCCCCTTAGATTAGTTCCCTGTGCCTCTGTCCAGCAGAGCCACTAAAGTTATCCCCGGGGTAAACTTTCCGTTTCCCATCCACTCGTCAAGGTTTCTCTTGAAGAGTGTTAGTGAGGAGCTCTGCCTAATGTAGATTGGAATCTTGTTCCAAAGCATGGGAAGTCTCTGTGACAGGAATCTATCCCTCCAGCATGTCCTATTTATTCTTGTGGTGAGGTTTAGATCCCTAGAGTGTGTGGCTTGAGGGTATAAGCTTTTCTTTAGGTGGAGCATGTCCATCAGTTCTGGGTTGGACATGGCCTTGTATGTCAGGCAGAGATCACCTCTGAGTATGCAACAGAGTACAGCTGGAGTTTCTTCAGTCGAGCTGCATAGGGCATGTGTTTGAGGCCAGTGATCCTCTTGGTGAGGTACTTCTGTGGTCTTTCCAGCTGTTGCAGGTGTCTTGTAGATACATCCCAAATGGGGAGTTGTACTCTACAATGGGTCTGATGAGAGATGAGTAGAGGGGCACAATGACCTCTTCTGATCTGGATGCGAACCCTGTTGTGATAAGGTGGGCCACGTTCATAGGTTCATAGGCTGGTACTAGGCTATCGGCCCTAAGGCCTATGCAAGCCTAGCCATAACAATTCCCTGGAAATTTTATCCCACAATATTTACTTCTCTGGGCTCCTGTCTAGCAGGGCGACCGACATGATCCCTAGTGTGAATTATAGGTGGATTTTCTAACCACTTTGGCAATGTGATTATCAAAGGAGAGTTTACTATCTACTTGGGTCCCCAGATCCCTTATTACTCCTTCCGTATTTAAGGGACTACCATCTATGTGGTAGTTTGTGGGTACTTTGTTTTTTCCAAAGGGGATGACTATGCACTTTTTGGCATTTAGCTTGAGGCCATGATTTTGACACCAGGTATCCGTCTCAGTGAGACCCTTTTGGAGGATGTCTGTGTCAGCCAGAGAGTCAATTATAGCCCCTAGTTTGCAGTCGTCTGCGAACTTGGTCAGCCATAGTCCTCCTGTGCTTGCCTGTACCTCTGAGAAGTACATGCCGAACAGGAGGGGTCCTAAGACTGAGCCCTGGGGAATGCCACTTGTAACTGGTTTAGAGTCAGACCTAGCTCCTGCAACTCTTACTATGTGGGTTCTGTCCGTGAGCCAGTTGGCAACCCACCTTGTGACGTAGGGGTTTATGTTCAGGCTGGTGAGCTTGTCTATAATACCAGAACTGGGAATGGTGTCAAAGGCCTTTGCGAGGTCTAGGTAGGCTGTGTGTACCACCTTTCCCTCATCTATAGCCTTGGTAACTGTCTCAAAGAAGTCCACCAGGTTTAGGAGGCATGATCTGCCCTTAACAAAGCCAAACTGGGTAGGGTCCAGTGTTTGGAGGTTCCCAATGTCTCTGTTAATGAGTTCCATGATGATGTGCTCCACAGCCTTGCAGACCAAGCTAGTCAAGCTTATAGGGCGATAGTTCCCGGGGTCTGTTGTGGCTCCACCTTTGTGGAGTGGAATAACCGTTGCTGTGCACCACTCTATGGGTACATAACCTGTGGAGAGGCTGAGTTTGAACAGTATGATTAGGTGAGGGGTTAGTTCGTCTTTGAGCTCGTGTAGGATGCAGGCTGGGACACAGTCTGGTCCCATTGATGCTGTGTTTTTGGCTTTGGAGAAAGCTGTTTTAACGTGAGTGTCTGTGATTTCAGGAGCTCTACATCCTTCTGGTATGGTTATGGGCCCTTTTGGGGGTGAGAGGGGGTGAAGTTTGTGCTGAACCTGTCTGCCAGATTGTTGGCAATATCGGTCGGTTCAGTGTATTTTGTACCATTCTGCACTAACTCCGAGCAGATCTGAGCATTGCTACTTAGATTCTTGACATAGCTAAAGAATGCCTTGTGGTTATCTTTGGAGTCCTTGGCAATTTTTCTTTCAAAACTCACCTTGGATGATTTTATGAGGGATCGTAGTTTCTTGCCAATACTTATTTCCTTCTCAGCCTGTTCTGCATCCAAAAATGCATCTGATCTTCCAGGAAAAAAAATATTCTGAAGACATCTGGATACAGCAGCTTGAAACTCATACATGCTTCTTGACATTCCCTGATTAACTGGATAAATTTGCTTCTCTTCTACCTGATGTACAGTATATAATAATTTTCCACAAATACTCTACTGTCTTCAGTTTTTTAATAACTATTCCTTTCTGTAACAGTTTTGTCAGGATCAAGTCTTTCTGCTGGTAAGATTGCATCTTTTCTAATACAGGTCTTGGCTGCTTTCTCACTGCCAGGTTTGGAGCATACACTTAAATTAACAAATCCTGGTGAGAAATACTTGTCCAGGTGCTTACTTGTGTTTTCATAAAATGAATAGTCTGTTCCTTCCAGTTCCTCTGGTACAGCAGAAACAGTCCATTTTTCCTGCATACCCTGAAACAGCTCCTCTTGAGGAGTCTCATACTCATCCAGCCTTTTCTTTATTTCAGACTCTGATTTTTGCAGTTGTATTAGTTAATCTGAATAGCTAATTTAAGCTCCTTCTGTTTTTTTCCCAGCCTTTTGTTACCTGAGTTGGTATACTTCTTCGGTGTTTCAATTTTAATCACCTCAAGTATATTTGATTTATTTTCCTCTAAATTACTGGAAGCCATATCTTGTACCAAAACTGGAGAGTGAACTGCTTTTTGGTTGAACATCTGCAGCAGTCTTCCCAGCCAGTGTTTTTCTAACTCTTCTCGTTGACTTTATTTGAGGTTCTATAAATTTCTGCTTTGCCGGCATCTAGGCAGTGTACTTACTAGCTAGTTACTACATTTTACTCAAGCTGATAATATCCAGAGCTCTTAGTTCTCAGTCTCTTTTTTCACACTGGGAGGGCTAAAATTAAGCTGCTGATTAGCATGTAGCCATCTCAGAAGTCATGATGCTGAACACTGTTGACGGATCTTTCTCCAGCTTAGTAAGGTTGATCTTCACCAAATAATGAAATTCTATACTCCGCACTTGCACTTATGCAGCTTTCCAGTGCAGAGCCTGTCAAAGCTGTTTACAGAGATTTAAGATGAAGTGAATAAGTAATGGCAAAATTTACAGCCCAGCCTGGTGCTCTTAAGAAACAAAAACAGGTGTGACAGCTGGGTGGTCACTTTCACCTACACTGTTGCCTTCTCATATAATTCAAATAACATAGCTTCATATTGTTTTAGGAAGTCAAATGCCTACAATGCTTCAAAAAGAAAGCCGCAATATACCTTATCAAAGGCCTTTATATTTAACAGGTTTATCCCAACCACATGTAAACCACCATTTTTGCCTCTTGAATAATCAGTACAATTTCAAAGATTTTATGAAAAGTCTGTCTCTTTACTACAAAACTGTAGTGGTCAAGATTTGCCAGAACAAATTTCAAAGATGTCAGTTAAGATGCCGTAACCGCCATGGAGAATCTGTAGTTACTATTAATGACCAAGAAAGGCCTATAAGAGCTGGGAAACTCTGGATTCCTATCTGGCTGCAGAATCAAGACCACCTCCTCTCCGGTCTCTAAGAAAAGGGGAGGTAATCATTAACAATAACACTTTATACATTACTCTTAACAGTCAAGGGTTCAAGTTCTCTGCTATAACTTTGTAGATTTCCTCCAGAAGTTCATAAAGACCTAAAGATTTACATGTACCCTTCTTATTTTTTGAAGTTCCTCCATGGTTACTAATTTCACCAGAAGCTTAAGTCTACTTTTGGGACAGTGATAGAATTTGCAACACATTTAGGGATGTACTAGGCTAATGGCCCTAGAGCCTTTACAAGCCTAGCCCATAGGATTACCCTGGCATCGTGCCACCCAGCCTTAGTTCCCAGTGCCTCTGTTGAGTAAAGCCACTGGTGTGATCCCTGGGGTGAATTTAAATAGAAGAGCAGATAAACCTCACTCTCTTGAGACAGTATGGGACACAGAGTTTCACTAGTGAAAACCTCCAAAGCCAATTATGAATTGAAACTAGCCTCCGAAATAAAGGGAAACCACAAAGCCTTCTTCAGTTATGTCAGGAACCACAATGGCAAAGCCCAGGTTTGTTCCACATTAGTATTTAACGGTAACACTTACACTGATCCTGTTGACTTAGCCAGCCTGCTAGCTGACAGGTTCAGCCCAAACTTTACCCCCATCCCCCCCAAAAGGCCCATTTGACATCCCGATACTTGTCCCACACCTCACATCTCCATAGAGCAAGTGTTAAAGGCTTTATCCAAGGCAAAGAACACAGCTTCCATGGAACCTAATAGTATCCCAGACTGTATTCTGCACCATGTCCAGCAAGAACTAGCTTTGCCATTTAGCACCCTATTCAACCACAGCCTAATTACAGCTTCATTCCAACACAGTGGAGAACTGCCATTGTCATCCCCTTGTACAAAGGTGGTGCCACTACTGACCTGGGAAACTATCGCTCCATTAGCTTGACAAGTCTGATCTGTAAAGCCATGGAGCATACTATCATGGATCTCATAAACAAGGACATAGCTAATCTCCAAGCACTTGACCCCACCCAATTCAGATTCGTGAGGGGCAGATCTTGCCTGTTGAAGCTGGCTGACTTCTTTGAGAGCATCACCAAGGCCCTGGATGAGGGAAAGTCAGTACATACAGCTTACCTTGACTTGGCCAAGACTTTTGACAAAATCCCACATTCGGGCATCGAAAAGTTAACACAATTTGGCATAAATCCCTATCTCATCAGGTGGATGGCCAACTGGCTAATTGATGGGACTCACAAGGTCAAAATAGGTGCTGTCACCTCCGACAGCAGACCTGTCACTAGTGGTGTTCCCCAGGGATCTATCCTGGGACCCCTACTGTTTGGCATCTACTTCTCAAATGTCCAGGTAAAGAAAAGGGCCTGTGGCTGACCAAGTTTGCAGATGACTGTAAGTTGGGTGCTGTCACCAACTCCCCAGATGATGTTAACATACTGCAAGAGGGTCGCACAGCTACAAATAACTGCTGCCAAAGTCATGGCCTTAAGTTAAACACAAAAAAATGCATTATCTTACCATTTGGCAAAAACACTGCCCCTACTGATTACCACATCGACGGCAACCCCCTAAGCACACAACCTGTGGTGAGAGACCTGGGTACTTAAGTTGACAACAATCTCACATTCGACCATCATGCAGCAGCAGTGGTCAGAAAAGCCTTTTACTTGGTTCATTTCATAAGTAAAGGGACTGCATCCAGAAAAAAGGAGGTTATCACCTCTCTGTACTCCTCCCTCATTAGACCTATGATTGAGTATAACGCCCAGTTTGGTATGTACCTCTCCAAACACTGCACTAACTGGTAAGGCCACAGAAATACCTCACAAAGAGAATCCATGGCCTCCAACACCTGTCCTATGCAGACAGGCTCAAATCACTATCACTCTACTCTGTATACAGATTGCTCACAGGTGATCGGTGTCTTGCCTACAAGCCAATATCGGATATTGCCCTACTACATACATACAAATATTTCAAGCATGGGCATTAATGCCCTTCTAGCGTGCCAACATACCAACACTTGTTCCCAAAATAAGCGTCCAGGCTGTTCTTAAAAATATCTAAACTAGTACTTGCTTTAATGGCGGCGCAGTGGTGCAGCAGTTAACGTTGTCGCCTCACAGCAAGAGATTCTCTGGTTCGATTCTCGGCTTGGGTGCCTTCTGTGTGGAGTTTGCATGTTCTCCCTGTGCTCATGTGGGTTTCCTCCGGGTACTCCAGTTTCCTCCCACATTCCAAAGACATGCAGCTGGAGCATTTCTCCCCGGGCCTCCGCTGAACACAGGCTCTGTGGAACCTAGTTGGACTTTCCCGGTCAACAAATGTTAAATAAAAAAAAAAAAAAAAAAAAATGTATTTGGTAGTCTGTTCCATGTATCAACTACTCTATCAGAGAACCAATTAGCACACTTCTCATTACTATAGAACCTTTTACATAGGTTGAGTGATGGTTCTCTAGTACTTTTTGAGAACCCCAAACATTCCCAGAGGTAGCTGTCTCTAAATGCCCTATATATTTGAATAAGATCTCCTCTTAGATATCTGTAAGAAACAGTGTACAAGTTCAGATATTTTAGTCTTTCATAATAACTTAAATGTTCACATCCATGGATGCTCTTGGTATATTTCCGCTGTACTCTTTCCATTTACTCATGCTTGTTTTCTTATAGGGTTTTCATATTGTTATTCCATACTCAGATTTGAGTCTAATGTAGCTAACAAACAATGACTTAATCATTTTTGAATCTTTTTATACAATCTATAGTTCTAGAGCTATAATTAACCAATTGGTTGATATGATGAGAAAAACTCATGGCTGAATCTACCCATATACCCAGGTCCTTAAATGAGTCTACAGTTTCAATCACTGTGTGCTGTATTAAATAGTCACCTTTCAATTTATGTCTCCCAAATCCCATATGCTTAGTTCTTTATGTATTTATCAGCATATTATTCTCCTGTGCCGAAACGGTCAATTTAGTCAAGGTATTTTGCAGACACCCCTATAGTGCCTTTTTAGGCAAGGTTCAAAGGACAAGACCACCACCATAACAGATACAAGCATGTAAAATCTGAAGGTAATGCTACTCAATGCTAGAAGTCTAAACCTCAAAATGCACTCTCTCGAGGCACTCCTAAAAATGGAGAACATCGATATCTGTGCAGTAACTGAGACCTAGTTCAAGGCTCCAGAGAGCACCCCTGCAATACCAGGCTACAACTCTTACCACACTTTTCAGCCACCAAATCAAGCCAAGACTGAAACACTAAAGGTGGAGGAGTGTCCATATTTACCAAGGATATTCAAACCTCCAGGCTAGTTGCCCAACACAATAAATCTGAAATTCTCCAGGTGCAGCTAACACTAGGTAAAACTACAATCCAAATTGTAGCTTGCTGCAGTTCCCCCACCATGCCCCAAGATTCTCACTACACCTTTCTAAACATACTGGAAAATATTAAGATACAACCAAACACCCTAATACTGGGTGATTTCAACTACCCTGCCATTAAATGGGAAAACTATGCGGGTACCAACACCTTTTCCCAAAGGTTCTTGGAATACATAAATTCCAATGCCCTGGATCAACTAATACATTGTACCACCAGGGGCTCCAATATCCTAGACCTGGTCATTAACAACATGGGAGATAGATGCTCCACACCAGTGGTCACCCCCTCATTGGTCAGGTCTGACCATAAGCTAATCACCCTTGACATCTACATCCCACCACCACCCCCCAGTAAGGAAACGTCTGTAAACAACTTCTCCAAAGCTAACTTCATGCTATTCAAGTCAGAAGTGAAAAACTTCATGACACCCATGCAGACAGGAGATGAAAGTTTGACTGCTGAATCCAACACTAAGACACTGTACGAGCACATCCACTTGTGCATGAATCGTGACATCCCAAATAGAACCAAGACGCTCTCCTCCAAAAAAAGGAAACCAATCTGGTGGTCCCCTGCCATAAACAAACTATACAACAGAAGGAAGAATCTATTGCAGAAAAGAGGAAAATCCCAGGATGCAAAAAACTCCCTTACCAGCCTCAGTAAAAAGCTGAGATCCCTCATAATCCTCCAAAGCTAGTTACGAAAATAAAATTACTGAAGATTCCAAAGACAACCACCAGGCATTCTATAGTTATGTCAAGATTCTAAATGGCAATGCTCAGATCTGCTCTGAGCTACAACAGAATGGCATTAATATACTGATCTCAAGGATACTGCCAATATCCTGGCAGATCGATTTAGTGCCAACTTCACCTCCCTCTCAACCCCTAAAGGGCCCATCTCAATACCAAAAGATTACCAAATTCCAGTAATCACGGCCACACAGGTAGAAACCGCACTCTTCAAAGCTAAGAATGCAGCATCCATGGGACTAGATGACATCCTGGGCTGTGTACTACATGAACTACAAAATGAACTGGCACCTCACCTAAGTGTCATGTTTAATCATAGCCTCACCTCAGGCTTCGTGCCCACTGAGTGGCGCACAGCTACAGTTATCCCACTCCACAAGGGGGGATCCAACTTGGATCCCAGGAACTACCGTCCCATCAGTCTGAAGAGCCTGATCTTCAAGGGCATGGAACGCATTATCATGGAACTTATAAACAAAGATAATGACAACCTTCAAACACTGGACCCCACCCAGTTTGGGTTCTTGAAGGGCCAATCTTGTCTCCTGAACCTGACCGACGTCTTCAAATCAGTCTCCAGAGCTGTGGACGATGGTAAGGCAGTTCACACAGCCTATCTGGACCACGCCAAGGCCTTCAACACCATCCCCCCACTCTGGAATCATAGATAAACTAACTAAGCTGGGCATAAATCCTTACGTCACTTGATGGGTTGCCAACTGGCTTACTGACAGAACCCAGACTGTAAAAGTAGCCAACTCTAAATCCATCTCCAGAGATGTGACAATTGGAGTACCCCAGGGTTCAGTCCTGGGACGGCTCTTGTTTGGCATCTACTTCTCTGAAGTACAGGCCAACACTAAGGGACTCTGTCTAACAAAGTTTGCAGATGACTGCAAACTGGGAGCCATTATTGAATCCCCAAATGATGTGGATATTTTACAAAAGGGCCTTACAGAAACAGATGCTTGGTGCCAGAGCCATGGGCTCAAGCTTAATGCCAAGAAATGTATAGTTATCCCCTTTGGGGAAAAAACATGTACCCATGAATTACCACATAGGTGGCAGCATACTGAACACCGAATGTGTGCTGAGAGACTTAGGGACACAGGTGGACAGTGGTCTCACCTTCGATAACCACATCGCCACAACAGTCAGGAAATCCTTCTATGTGGCACACCTCATCACTAAGGGCTTTTCATCCAGAAAAAAGGAGGTCATTGTCCCACTGTATTCATCTCTCATTAGACCCATTATAGAGTACAACTCCCCATTTGGTATGTACCTCACAAGATATCTGCAACAGCTGGAAAGGCCAAAGAAATACCTCACTAAAAGAATCGCAGGCCTAAAGCAGATGTCCTATGCTGACCATCTAAAAAATCTCCAGCTATACTCTGTGGCATATCGTCTACTCAGAGGCGATCTCTGCTTAACATACAAGGCCATGTCAAACCCTGAGCTGTTGGACATGCTCCACTTAAAGAAATCCCAATCCCTCAGAGACACACGCTCCCGGGATCTAAACCTTGTCATCACAATGAACAAAACATGCTGGAGGGATAGGTTTCTGACCCAGAGACTCCCCAGACTCTGGAATAGACTGCCCATATATGTCAAGCAGAGTGTCTCCTTAGCCCTCTTCAAAAGGAACCTTGAAGATTGGCTGGGAGATAGGAAATTCACCTCGGGGATCACGCCAGTCACCCTGCTAGACAGGGGTCCAGGGAAGTAAATATTGTGGGAAGAAATATCCAGGGAATTGTTATGGCTAGGCTTGTATAGGCCCTAGGGCCGATAGCCTAATACCAGCCTATGAACCTATGAACATGCCTTATCTGTAAGACACATAACCAGTTTACCCAATTTCAGATTGTCTGCATATAGACTGTAGAACAACCTCAGATAAAAAAGCGAGATCTGAAAGATACAATCTAAACAAGTAATGGCCTAGGACAGAGCCCTGAGGGACACCCTGACTGTAACCAAGGATTTCACCTGTCCAGTTGCTGTATACTTGCCATGTCCTATCTGTAAGCCATGCAGCTATCCATCTTATCAAGAGTACATCAATACCTAGTTGTACTAATTTATTGATCGGTGTTTTGTGTTATGACCCTGTCAAATGCTGAAGTTAAATCTATATACATTACATCACAGCACAATTGTTCATTCATAGCTATTATATTGTTATAGAACATCATGTTACAAGTAGTAATAGATCTGTTTTCAACATATGCATGCTGATATATGGTTTCAAGTCCCAACCTATCCAGTTCTGACAATAACTTATCCAATATTACTTTCTCCATTATTTTTCCACAACATGAAAGTAGACATAATTAAGAGTCTATATGACTCTGGGTTGGTCCTACTCCCCTTTCACTTGAAGACAGTTTTAATAAGCTCATGTCTCCACTCTTGAGGAATCTCCCCATATTTATATGACCTAGCGAATAATAGATATAATGGTACTGTAAGTTTCTGATGAAGTGTTTTCAGGTCATTGTTACTAATTCCGTCTTCTCCCTGTGTTTCATTTGGATCAGGTTTGCACAGTTCTTTTTCAATATAATCTAATTTGATTCCAGTATCTGAGGTTACCTGGATGTCACTAAGGTAGCTTCTCACTCCTTTTATGGAGCCAAACTGTTTTGCATAAGATTTTGTAAATATATCAGTTGCATCTGATAATAAATTTTAGAATCTGCACACAGTTTATCAATTTGTGTCTTTACTCCTTCCACATCTTATGTATCTATAAAAAGGTTTCCTATTATGCTCAATATCTTTATATACATTTTCTTCAAAATTTTCTCGATCTTGTCTCACACTATGCTTAATCTGTTTATCCAATTTGTTTATTTCAGTTTCCAAAGTTGTAGTTCGACCTCTCTTCCATTTCTTATATTTTTTGTCTCTCACCTTAATCAGATATCTTGCTCTTATGGAAATATATTCCCCTGATGTTGTATGCCTAGATCCAAATGTTAAAACATTTTTTTTTTGATTTTTTGCACTCAAACAATTTCTCTTTCAAAGCTTTCACATTCCATTTGCAGTTTTTCCACTAAACACCTCACTCCAGTTAGTTTTACATAGTGACTGTTTTGCTTCCATATAGTCTGTAATTAATCTTTTGTGCATTGGTTTAGATTTCAGTTTGGCAGAATTCTCTAACAAGTTAACCTTTATAACCCCATGATCACTGTATATCAATGGTGGTAAAACTTGAGTTGAAGTAACAGTAATGTCTTTAGGAACACAAAATGTCTAGTATGTTCCATACCCTGTTAGTTTTTTTTTTGCAATCTGAAGCAACTTTGCTCCTGAATATACGTTGTGAACAATTACCTTACTAATGTTGTTGAATCAATATTATTCCAGTCTATTTCTGGTAAATTTAAGTCACCAGCTAATATTATTCCCTCCTGTGTTTCATGCAAGAAATGCATGAATTCCTCTAGGTCAGTGGTGCACAACGTCTGGCCCATGGGCCAAATCCGGCCAAGACGCAATGCCATCCGGCCCCCAGAGAGTAACCAAAAATTAAAAAAAAAAAAAAAGTGAAAAAATGGTATGCCTTACTCCAGTCATGCAAACTTTCCAACGTGTGCATACTTAGCTAATTGACTGCAGTTGCTCACAACTCTAATTTTAGCCACAGAAGTAACTATTCTTTGTTGTTTACAACTTCCAGTCTGGAAACAGTAGTAACCTTCTGCAAGAGTTTGTAATAAGTCATGGTTGCAAGCCAGAATAAAGTTAAATGCAAAGTTGATGTACAAAACAAGCAATTTCATGACTGCTGTCTTAAGTAAAAATGTCAGTCACCTGTACCTATTGTTAACTCGTAATGACTTGCTATGTTTTGAGGTGGCCCACAGATGCATTAAGAATTTGTGTAGTGGCCCTCCCCACAAAAAGGTTGTGTGCCACTGCTCTAGGTCATCTGCACTTGACTTTGGTGGTCTATACATTCCAACAATTGTTATATGTTCTAGGGTTGTCTTTATTGTCACAGTTAAAATCTATAGTATTGGTTTTATCACTGAACATGTAATAATCACAGGTCTCAAGGTCTCAATTAACTTTAGTCCCAATCATAACACCTCCACCTGATTTTTTGTTAGAAAGTCTGTTACAGTAAAAACATTTACACCCTGACAGAACTGGTTTCCAGTCGTTGTTCTTTAACCATGTTTCACAAACAATAACATCAATGTTGTGGGAACATAAATTTTCCAATTAAAAAAAATGTATTATTAATGCTCCCAGCATTAACAACCATCAGAGATTGATCAAATGTTGCTATCTGTGAAATGTTAAATTTCGACATGACAAAAATCCTACCTAGTGTTTGTGAAATATTGCAAAATATCTGCTGCAAAAATTATTTTCCATGATCTTGACAAATGCATGCCATCATGTCTGAACATGTGTGCCCAAAACTAGGCTTGGATGCTGTACACATTTCTATTTTTTAAAACAGGACATTTTTTCCATGTAGGTATTTACCCAAAAAATCTTTTCATTCACAGTGACTTAACTATCCTTTCTACAGGTGATCCGTAAAAACTATGTCCTAACACCAGTACAAGCTATACTATTTAAGAAGGCAGTCAGTTCCCTACTAACAAACAGTCAGAGAATTCTTGCAGATGACATCATTTGTACTAACATGAATAAAAACTAATCAGTACTTCCTTACATTAAGGCATTCCAAGGCTTGTTTCACAGGTTCTATTTTTGCTCCTAGCAAGCATAACACTGTTCAATGCTCATTATCTTCTCTGCAAATATAAGTAACAGTTCCTCTAATAATCGAATCTCCCATTATAAGAATATTTTTACTGGCCAGCTCTGAAGAATCTTCAGCTTCTAATACAGTAATATCTGCTCCATCAATTGTTATGAAGGATAGGTCTTCAACACCATTAGTCTTATTAATCCCACTGTTTTCAATGTGTATTAAATTCTCACCCAGTTGGTATTATAAATCCACAGCTTGAGCCATGTAGCCAACATCTGTCTTTCTTTTCTTTTTTTTCTTACAGTAATGTTCTTCAATCCTTCCACATTCAATTTTGACTTCTTCCTTTTCATCAGCTCCTTGCCTCTCTTCTTCCTTCTCTGTTGGAAAAATGATGCCTGCTAAAGATGCTCCATATCTACGTCTAACTCCTCATGCATTACTTCCTCGAAATGCCTAAATCTAATATGAGACATCAACAAAACCCACTGGAGAGACAGGTTTATCTCCCAGAGGCTGCTCCATCTCTGGAAAACAGACTTCCCATACATGTAAACGGAGTACCTTGCTGACCCTCTTCAAGAGCAACCTTGATGAGTGGATGGGAAACCACAAATTTGTCCCATGGGTTCCACTTTTGTCACTCACTGACAGGGGCGACAGGTGCTGACTTAGGTTTCTTTTTTGTGGATAAACTCTTGGCTAGGCTTGTAAGGGCCCCAGGGCCATCAGTGTAGTAACCCTCCTACGATCCTATAAAAGTTGGCAAACTCTGCCAGGATATATACTGGAGTCAAAACTACTTTTCAATTGGCTGGACCTTTCAGTCTTGTGACCAATCTTTCAGCCTGCGTACGTATAATCCTCAGTGCCTTGAGAACTCTGATGTTGATGAATGTTTAAAATACTTAATTTTCTGTGCCTTTAAACTAGTTATATGTTACATTCTGGATGGATTCTTTTCTATCTCAGGTCTTCCCCTGTAGCACTGATACTCTATGCATCTGCTTTGGTTCTTTTGTGGCACTTGTTTTCTCACTACTTATTTCAGCACCTCTGACATTCCAGATTTTTGTACAAATTCTTTTGATACAACTACAATAATGACTGTCTCAACAATTACTTTGTACTGCTAGGAAAAAAAAGTTAATTCACACTGTAGCCTTTTTGCAGACCCCTTACCTCATACCACCTGGTGTACCACTACTGCAGTTTATAAGCAATTAAAGGGCAGCACAGCACATAAATTATACGGCAAGAAGAATCCTTTACTATGCTACCTGATGATTCAACATCGCCAAATGCTTTAAATAACAACACCTTTAATAACACCCAAGAAGAGAAGTTATTAGTTGCAATTAAATATCTTCTTATAATAATAAATAAAAAGCTGCTATTCATTTCTGCTACATTGTGTCAATGTGTAGTTGCTCTTGACTCATTAATGCCAGAATGTTGATTCCCATGGTTGTTATGTCCACTGCAACAGTGGGAAGATTGACTCATCTGCTGTATCAGTTGGGTTAATTCACTGATAGTAACTGGATTCTCCATTCTATCCACCTGTGGTCCCCAAAAACACATACGCGGTATATTTAAATAGTTGTTTTGTGTTTTAATATTGTTCTGATGAAGTTGCTACCAGAGGAATGAAAGCGCTAAACTTTGTGTTTTGACTCAATAAATGAGTGGTTTAAAGCAGCAAGTGGTTTCCGTGTCATGGTTTGCTATTCGTAGTTAGTTTTCTGGATTCTTATTAGGATCACTAAGCTCCCCAGCCGTCGAGCTTTCTCAATGAATCTTTGAATTAGAGGGAGTGGAGGATAAGCATACAGTATGCCGGAGGGCCAAGCATGAACTAAAGCATCTCTGGGGGATGGGGGTTCAGAGCGAAATACTCGCTTGTACTTCACGTTGAAAGGAGAGGCAAAGAGATCGCAGCAAGGTTGACCCCACTTTAGAAAGATCTGTTCTACTACTGAAGGACTCAGAGACCACTCGTAAGGCATCAGAATAGGTCTGCTGAGCCTGTCTGCCAGAATGCTGGACCTCCCCAGAATGTGCATTGCCACCAGAAAACGTCCGGAGATCGCCCTCTCCCACAATATCATGGCTTTGCGACAAAGGGGATAAAACCTGGTCCTCCCCTGTTTGTTGATGTACCAGACTACAGACATACTTGTCTGTCTAGATGGCAATCATCACTTAGGGAAAATAGGCACAAAGAGCTTGCAATGCCAATCAAACACCCTAATACTGGGCGATTTCAACTACCCTGCCATTAACTGGGAAAACTACTTGTGTACCAACACCTTTGCCCAAAGGTTCTTGGAATTCATAAATTCCAATGCCCTGGATCAACTAGACCTGGTCATTACCAACATGGGAAATCGATGCTCCACACCTATGGTCACTCCCTCGTTGGTCAGGTCAGACCATAAGCTAATCACCCTTAACATCCACATCCCACCCCCACCCCCAAGTACGGAAACCTCCATAAAAAACTTCTCCAAAGCCAACTTCATGTTACTCAAGTCAGAAGTTACAAACTTCATGACACCCATGCAGACGGGAACTGAAAGTTCGACTGCTGAGTCCTACACAAAGGCGCTGTACGAGCACATCCACTCATACATGAATCGTGCCATCCCAAATAGAACCAAGATGCTCTCCTCCAAAAAAAGGAAGCCAATCTGGTGGTCACCTCCCATAAACAAACTTTACAACAAAAGGAAGAAACTGTTGCAGAAAAGAGGAAAATCCCAGGATGCAAAAAAACTCCCTTACCAGCCTCAATAAGAAGCTGAGATCCCTCATAAAATCCTCCAAAGCTAGTTACGAAAATAAAATTGTCAAAGATTCCAAAGACAACCGCAAGGCATTCTATAACTATGTCAAGAATCTAAATGGCAATGCTCAGATCTGCTCTGAGGTACAACAGAATGGCATTAAATATACTGATTCCCAAGGATATTGCCAATATCCTGGCAGATCGATTCAGTGCCAACTTCACCCCCCTCTCACTGGCCCATCTCAATACCGGAAGATTGCCAAATTCCGGTAAGAATGGCCACACAGGTAAAAAACACACTCTCGAAAGCTAAGAATACAGCATCCATGGGACCAGATGACATCCCGGGCTGTGTACTACATGAACTACAAAATGAACTGGCATCTCACCTAAGTGTCATGTTTAATTATACCCTCACCTCAGGCTTCGTGCCCACTGAGTGGCGCTCAGCTACAGTTATCCCACTCCACAAGGGGGGGGGGGGTCAACCTTGGATCCCAAGAACTACCGCCACATCAGTCTGATGAGCCTGATCTGCAAGGCCATGGAACGTATTATCATGGAACTTATAAACAAAGACATTGGCAACCTTAAAACACTGGATCCCACCCAGTTTGGGTTTGTGAAGGGCCGATCTTGTCTCCTGAACCTGACTTACTTCTTTGAATCAGTCTCCAGAGCCGTGGACGAGGGTAAGGCAGTCCACACAGCCTATCTGGACCTTGCCAAGGCCTTTGACACTATCCCCCACGCTGGAATCATAGATAAACTTACTAAACTGAGCATTAATCCCTGCGTCACTCGATGGGTTGCCAACTGTCTTACTGACAGAACCCACACTGTAAAAGTAGCTGACGTCAAATCCAGCTCCAGACAAGTGACAAGTGGAGTACCTCAGGGTTCAGTCCTGGGACCTCTCTTGTTTGACGTGTACTTCTCTGAAGTACAGGCCAACACTAAGGGACACTCTGGCTAACAAAGTTTGCAGATGACTGCAAACTGGGAGCCATTATTGAATCCCAAAATGATGTGGATACTCTACAAAAGGGCCTTACAGAAACAGATGCTTGGTGCCAGAGCCATGGGCTCAAGCTCAGTGCTAATAAATGTATAGTTATCCCTTTTGGGAAAAACATGTACCCGTGAATTACCACATAGGTGGCAGTACACTAAACACCGAAAGTGTGATAAGAGACATAGGGACACAGGTGGACAGTGGTCTCACCTTCAATAACCACATCACCACAACAGTCAGGAAATCCTTCTATGTGGCACACCTTATCACTAAGGGCTTTTCATCCAGAAAAAAAGGAGGTCATTGTCCCAGTGTACTCATACCTCATTACACCCATTATAGAATACAATGCCCCATTTGGTATGTACCTCTCAAGAAATCTGCAACAACTGAAAAGGCCGCAGAAATACCTCACTAAAAGAATCACAGGCCTAAAGCAGATGCCCTGTGCTGACCATCTTAAAAAACTCCAGCTATACTCTGTCGCATATTGTCTACTCAGAGGCGATCTCTGCTTAACATACAAGGCCATGTCAAACCCAGAGCTGTTGGACATGCTACACTTAAAGAAATCACAATCCCTCAGAGCCACACGCTCCAGGGATCTAAACTTTGTCATCACAATAAACAAAACATGCTGGAGGGATAGGTTCCTGACCTAGAGACTCTCCAGACTCTGGAATAGACTGCCCATACATGTCAAGCAGAGCACCTCTTTGGCCCTCTTCAAAAGAAACCTTGATGATTGGATGGGAGAAAGGAAATTCACCCCGGGGATTATGTCAATCGGTCTGCTAGACAGGGGTCCAGGGAAGTAAATAGTGTGGGAAGAAATAGCCAGGGAATTGTTATGGCTAGGCTTGTACAGGCCCTAGGGCCGATAGCCTAGTACCAACCTATGAACCTAAGCACCGCCCTCATCTCCAGGACACTGATATGCAGCTGGGTCTCCAAGGAAGACCACGTACCTTAGACTGCCGTTCCCATGCAATGCCCCCCCCCCCCACCAAAGCATGGAGGCATCCATGGTCACCGCGATCACAGATGAAGGATGAACATATGACCCAGAGGAAGATCCGGGGATTGAAGCCACCAGAGAAGTGAATCCTTGCAAGCTCAAGGTAACCAAACTGGATGAGATAAGGGTACGTCTAGCAGTGACCACTGAACCACCAGAGTCCACTGGAGGACCTTCATATGAAGATGAGCTGTAGGGATAAGGGTGATCGTGGCCGCCATGGAACTCGACTTTCAAAGAACAGACTCTGCAGGGGGACATTAGGCTTTAAGAATATAAGAAACATGATGTTGAAGAGATGAAATTTGTCTGGAGTTAGAAACACCTTGCATAGAGTGGTATCTAAGCAAGCCCCAATGAAGTTGAGAACTTGTACTGGATCCAAGTGGGACTTGTTGAGAGTTATGGTTATGCCTAGATGGTGAACGGTCTTGAGAAGAAGATCCCTGGCTTGGCAAAGTCAATGCCTGGAGGGAGCAGAAAGGAGCCAATCGTCCAGCTAGGGGAAGACCTAGAAGCCCTGCAGCCATAGCTGAGCAGCCATAATTGCCATCACTTTGGTGAACACCCTGGGGGCAGTGGTAATTCCAAAGGGGAGCACTCTGAACTGATAATGATTGGCTCCCAGCTGGAAATGGAGGAAGCTCTGAGAGTGCCTGTCCATTTTGATATGACAGTACACATCTTTGAGGTCCACCGAGCACATCCAGCCGTTTATCTGCAGAAAGGGCAGAATGGATTGGAGAGTGACCATCCGGAATTTTGTCTTGGCAACTGACGGTTTAAGACTGAAAGATCCAG
This sequence comes from Protopterus annectens, assembly GCF_019279795.1. Lineage (NCBI taxonomy): Eukaryota > Metazoa > Chordata > Ceratodontiformes > Protopteridae > Protopterus > Protopterus annectens. The sequence goes on along the minus strand of NC_056726.1, from coordinate 1,818,449,338 downwards.
GATGGGTCTTAAGTCTCCAGTTTTCTTTGGCAACAAAAAGAACTTGGAATAGATGCCTGATCTGGATTGGTCTGGGGGGAGAGGTTGAATTACTTGCTTTTCGAGCAGCTTGGAAATTTCCACTGCTGCCTCCTTCCAATGCCCAGGTGGGGTGTCCTGGAGATGTTTGGGAGGGACTGAGGCTTGAAGCAAGGGGACTGAGTATCCTCTGGATATTATTTGCAACACTCAACGATCATCTGTGATAGACTCCTAGGTTGTTAGGTGCATAGAAAGACGTCCCCTGACTGCTTCCAGAGATGAGCAGTCAGGCAACCCTTCAGGGCTGCTGCGAGGGTCTGTCCGGGAAGGAATCCCGAGACCCTTGGTTCCTTGGACCTCCTCTGCCACAAGGACAGAGTCTATTGTATCCCCCTCTGCTTCTGGGGGAAGGAGAGTCCTGAGTATTGTAGGAAAAACCCTGAGACTTTTGGAACCACATCTTCTTCACCCCACGCTGATTCCGGGAAAAGGATCATTGCGGGCCGAGAAGTGAATCCCGACAGCAGACAAAGTCTTCCCCATCTTTCTCACTCTGGACTAGGGTGTCTCTAAACGGTCTTACCAAAGGAGAGTGGAACCGTAATAGGGGACATTCATAAACTACTCCTTGAAGGGGTCCGAGAAAGTACAAAGCTGGAGCCAAGCATGACGCCTAATGACAATGGCTGTTCTGGCCTGCCTAGATGCACCTTCAGTAGTGTGTGAGATGAGCCTCATGGAAGTGTTGGATATCAAAGTTAGGGTGGCCATACAGGAGACTAACATCTTCTTCTCCTCTGCTAACATGGATCCTAGGGCAAAATCAGTGACCTCTTTCACCAGGTCCTGATGTAACCTGATGACGTGCCATGTAATTCAGCGCACACAGGGCAAACGTGACTGAGGCATAAGCTCGCTTCCCGAAATGGTCTATGGCCCATAACTCTCAGTCCAGCAGACAGACCGTGGAGCTCTCCTGAGTAAGCTCTTTCTTGGTGGCTGCTGCAACCACCATGGCATCTAACGGGGATCCCTTAGAACAGTGTTGCCTATCCAATGGGGTGCTGATAATTTTGTCACAGTGCTTGGGAATAGGCTCCACCATGTCTGGTTCCTTCCATGCCCTAGATGAAATTAAGTCCACAACAGGATCAGTGAGAAGGGACACCCAGGAGATAGAGGCTCCTGTGCCAAATGCCTCCAAGAACACCGACTCATCCGGGTTCGGTTTTTGGATAGACCACCCCCACACGCTGCTGCAGGATTTCTATGATGTCCCCGAAGGAGACATCTGGAGAGGTGACAGGCGGGAATCCTCCCCTTCCTCCAAGTCGGTGTCTTTTATGATGGATTCCGGTGGGAAGTCCAAGTGCCTCCTTTTACAAGTGTGTTTCTGAGGGAGCTCCTCAGGGGGTTCTCTGGAGAGGACTTGGAAACCTCAGGCAGCTCCCGGGGGGGGGGGGGACTCCCTGGGGTGGAGTGGTGACAGGCTGTTCCTGACAGGCCAGACTGAAGGATTCTGGACCAGAAAGAGAGGGAGCCAGGACGAACTCAGAGGAAGATAACATCAAGGGTCTCAAGGGAGCCAAGAGAACTCTCTCCACCACATCAAAAGTAGAGGGCGAACGAATCCCCAAAGCTGAGGAGAGTAACACCGGATCCGCCTCCTTCTGAGTCGACGGGGGAGCCGGATCAGAGCCTCCAGGCACTGAAACTCCTAGTGGAAGGGCCGACTCCAAAAACCTCGAAGCAGACACCATCCACTCAGATCCAGCACCAAGACTACAGCTCCGAGAGTCGGACAGCTCCAAAAAGGTCAAAGCCGAACCACTCAGCGCAATGGTCGGGGTACAGGTACCTGGAATCACCAGAGCCGACCTATCGATGCTGTGAAATCTCAGAACTAATGACTCCAAAGCCAGGGATCAGATCAGAGAAGGAGCAATGAGAAGAAAGGTAGACTGCATGCCCCCAGCCCTGGAGGGGGAGGGGGCAGGCAAGACAACTATCTGGATCTGGGTCCGGTTGAATCTCCGCATCATTCTGTCCACCTCAGCTTCAGAAAGCCTATGGGTGGTGCAGATGGAAGAAGCCACCAATCTGGGCCTAGAGTGGAGCTGGGGGGAGGCCAAGAAGGGGGATCAGGCCCGACAGACCTCTGGCTCTGGTGAGAAGCGAGGCAACCAGAGCCGAGGGGAACCAGACCTCGGATCTGGGCAGGATTTAGCCGAGGGCTCGGCCAAATAAGCACGATGAGGGAACCACTTTCTAGGTCGATCCCACTCCTTATGGCAGTTACTCTTCATCCCTGGCCTTCTTGGCGGGAGGTTGAGTCCCACAGGCCAGGGCGGAGAAGGATGAAGTGGAGGCCTCAGAATAAGGAGGGGGAAGTACGTCTTGAGAATGTCTGTTCTTCATGTTGATCAATGTGGGGGGGGGGGGTTGAAGCCCATGCAGATCGAGCAGGAGGTGTCCAGATGAGGAAGACCCAGACATACTACATACAGTGTGGCCATCAGAAGCTTGGCTTAGGGGTTTCAGCCATGGCTATAGGAACCCCCCCACACACACACACAGATAGGGAAAGCGAGAGCAAATTTTTTTTTTTTTTTTTAATAGAACCGATGCCTGAGCACAAAAGGAAAGAGGTAGGGTAAAATAATTGAGAAAGAGAAATGAAATAATCCCAAAAACTTTCACTCAATGCTAAGGAAACTCGGAGCTGACAGATCACACTGCTGCTTGAACGTGTGGCAAATGAGATCTGAGAGGAGAAGATAGACAGGGGTATTATGGGTAAGGGAAAAGCTTGGAGCTTGGCTCTGATAATGGAAAAGGTGGCAGAGTCAGATCTGTACCAGATCGTATTCCCACAGGTTGAAGATCAAATGAAAACAACTTCAGATCTAAAATTAAACACATGGTTAAAGTATGTGAATGTGATGTTATTTGAGACATTATTTTTGTCAGACAACATATATTCTTCTCCAAAGTGCCAAAGTGCCTTTCTTCCCCAAGTTGCTAGCACAAGTAACACAAATGAAGACATAGGTCATACATATATAGACAGACAAGTCAGGAAAAATTGTCAGCACAAAATGTAATTAGCTTACATGACAGTAAGAAAATGCTGACATCATTTCAGCAATACCAGACTGCATAAAATAGATTAGATGCTAAACTAGATACACAATATACAAAGTCATTACCACTCAGGCCATATGTTTAACAAACAAACTTCACCTGACTGTCTAAATTGTAACATATAATAATCCCAGCATACTATTTTAATGATGCAATTATTATTGCAAATATGCAGTTTATTTTATTTTAGTCTAAATGCTAAAATCTTTACCTTTATTTTGTTTAGTATAGCTGAGAAGGGGTTGACTTTCATTTTCTTCAGAATCTTCAGTTTGACAGTCGTCCGAGGTAGAATTGACTGAGACGTGACCAACTATGGCCATTACAACAGCTGGAAAGGAGCCAGTATGGCTTGATACAGTGGCTTTTCAGTCAAATGAACCTAGATGAGAAAAGGATAGGAGAAGTAACTGACTTTTTAAATTTCTTCGGCACATCACCCCTTGGCTCTCACCCTCGTACCAATCACAGTTTCTAAGCCTGCCCTATTTCTAAGCATTTTCATCACAATCAATAAAAGCAGCATTACTTCATTAGTCATATGGGGAGTCTCTCCAAAACTGACTGTTCCACAGTATCTGCATCTTTTCTTTAAACTACTTTACCATACTGTATTGCACAGTACAATACTTAAAAGCTAATGCCTTTCCACACTTCTCAATTACAGTTTTACTAACACATGCAAAGGGATTGCCTGCCTGAAATGTACTTCTGATGCAATACTGCTTCAGGTTTACCATCTATATATCCTTGCTCCTAGATGAGAAGCCTATTGCATTTCATAGTGAGCTCAAGAAGCTGCTCGGCTCAGACCACCTTACACAGTTTCTTTCTATGCTGCTTCTTCTATAACAAGAGTAGCTTTTTAGGAAGCTGACAAAAATGCATTTGAGTAAGTATATATGTGAAAGACTACTTTTACACCTCATCTGAAGTTCAGTTTTCTGAAATCTCTCTTCTTTTTACAATGTTACAAGTGGTGCACTATATCAACCCATTTTATATTGAAGATCCTCAACCTAGCTCCTAAGCCACAGCTTAAAAGATCAAAGACAATCTGTCATCAGCACTCTGCAGCTGCACACAGCACATGTATCTTACTACAGTTAGGTGCTCATGAAAATAACTTTTGTTCAAGTTATCACTGTTCTCCCCTGATCCATGTTGACAGTCAGACCATTTCTAGCCAATCAGCAGTTTTGTTCCCCTACCCCATTAACCAATGGGGAGATGGGAGAAAAAAACAAGGAGGCCATTATCCAGGAATGGTCAGTGAGATTTTTTTCTTAATCTCTAACTCACTTCACCTTATCCTTAACTCAATTCATCTTGGTGACCTGGCCTGCATGCTGCCAAAGCTGAGGCCAGCAATGTCAACCCACTGATGTGTGCAAATGTCCATGCAAGAACTAAATTCTAGCTACAGAGCTATGTGTTGTCTAGCAGACCCAAGTGCATCTGTCCAGCAGGTGTCGGTACTGAAGCAGACCAGGTAACCTCTGACCTCTCATGTGGGGAGATGAGGGAGCCTTAATAGTCAAGTCACACCCAACTCCCCATTCAGCTACTCCAGGCCTAGGTTGCAAGTTAATTCCACGTTGGTTGAGGTGTAGTTAAAGCTTCATCTCTCTAAACCATGAAACCAGCTAAAAAGGATTACTTTTAATCCACACATGCAACATATCTTCTGCATTCAACATTAAGTATAATCCAATAAGGAAACGCATTAAACTCTGCATGCAACTAAAAAAAACAAAACAAAAAAAAAAGAAGTTTGCACCATTCCTTTGAAACTTCTTTAGAATCTGAAAGTAGTCCTTCAGCATCCACAGAAGTAAGACCTTCAAGCCCTTCAGTTTAAAAACAAATCTGGTGAACACATCAGTAGCCAGCATGAAGAAAGTATACATTCATTTAAATTTTTTTCTCAACAACAGATATTCATACACTCATGTTACTACAGATGTCAGTACAGGTCAAATGGGGGAAATTTTTATAAATAGTCTATCCATCTCACAGTACCTCCCCGGTAATGCACTAAGGTACATACCTTTGTCTTGTTAGCTTACTAACAACTAGGCCAATGTCAACAAAATGCCAGAGCATAATGTTCCCCTGCTCATTATACTGCAAATACTTTAAAAATAATTAAAAAGTCAATCTCTTTGCAGGGGCAGAGCCTCTTGCAAACGTGATGTGGGGGCAAACTCCCACACCCCAGATTATTAAATAAACTAACTTTGAGTTTGCACTAACTCTGAAAAGAAGAACATATTTAATACATTTTCTCTGAGCTGGTACAGGAACTGAGTTAGTATTTTAAGAAATGAAGGACATGGGGGGGTGAGGTCTCCACAATCAGAGATGCAAAACTATGTTCCTTTGAAGTTTTTTCCCATCAGTTTCTACAAGGATATAATGGGCAGTGGAACAGTAAGGCCAGGCAGCTGTTCATGATAACTCCAATGACTAAGTCAAAGCAGATCCATATTGTTTGCACAAAATAGTATGCAAGTCGTATTGGTGATAAATGTAAAAAACTAAAAACTAGTAGTCTTAAAACCTCAGTGATGAGCTCAGTCACAATAATTTCCAAAAATAATGAAACCCCGGTAGTGTTTAAAAGCAACAAGCCTTTATTCATCACAGACAAGTGATCTTCAGTAAAAAAAAAAAAAATTAGAAATACTTTAGAATGTTAAACATATCAGCTTTTATACACTTAGAAGTAGGTATGGAAAATATATGGATTATTTAATTTTAAACCAGCTTAGTCCAGGCAAACAATATAAACAGGGCTGTAAAAGTGCATTTAAAAACAGCAAGTACCCACCCCACACACAACTACTGATTAGATCAAACTAAATCCCAGTTAAGGAAAACACTATCTATTTGCAACCACATGCATAATATACATATACAACGACTCACTTTTAACTAAAATCGCTTTCAGCTAACTAATGCAATAAAGCCTTCATCAGGTCTGATACAAGAACTAAAATTATATACATAAGCAGATTAAGTAAAAAGAGCTAGCTAGGTGGATAAGAAAAAACACACATAGCTACCTAACCATAAACATTATCTAATTAGAACACTATAAATATAAATATATATCTGTATAATAATAATATCTAATAAGCATCCATCCATATGTATTGGTGTACATAAAAACTAAGTTATTTACAGCTCAGAAAAAATGTTGGTGCTTTACAGGCAACAGAAAAAAAAAACTGTCATGAAAGTTTTCATGTTTACAGCCCCCCCTCCAAAGAAAATGGCCAAGTTCTCCTTAATAATGGCTTTAGTTGCACTGAAATCACAGGTGTAAGCTAGAATGCAACTGTCCTTACTTTTCTCTTCGTTTGGGTACGGTGGCCTCGTTGCATAATTCTACCAAGAGGCCTATTCCACATAGGGTCATTGTTAGTTTTAGAATCTCTAATGGGATGCAGGATCATATGTAACACGTTTGACTCATATCCTCTGGTTAAGAAATCATTTTGTTCAAGATCATTCATAGTTTTGAAAAAAGAGGCCAAATCTGTGTTAATGCATGCTAATCTATAGCCTTGTGATTTTATTACATTGTGCCTAGTTTTTACTGGATATATACTGTCTCTGTGAAGTAAGTAGTTCACTCTTGTTGGTTTCCTGTACAAGTTACTAATTGATCTTCCTCTGTTGTAACATCCCTGTACTCCTCTCTTATCAGACCCATTATCGAATACAATGTCCCTTCAGCATGTACCTTGCCAAGTACATGCAGCAGCTGGAGAGACCACAGATGTTTCTGACAAGGAAAATTCAGGGTCTCAAACATCTACCCTATACAGATAGGCTAAAAGTAACTAAACATACATATATAAAAGTAATTAAACATATATATATATATATATATATATATATATATATATATATATATATATATACACACACACACACACACACACACACACACACACACACACACACACACACACACACACACACATTCTACACATCATTTTTTATTATTTTAGTATGGCTAGTACCTAAAAACATTTCCTCACAAATTCCCTAAAAAAAACTTTACAGATGTTGTGGCAGCTTACATTAATTCAACACACTCTTAATAAAGCAATAGTATTCCACGGTGGTGCAGCGGTAGCGTTGTTGCCTCACAGCAAAAGGTTCTCCCGTTCAATTCTCAGCTAGTGTGCGGGGAGTGCCTTCTGTGTGGGGTCTGCATGTCCTCCCCGCGGGTCGAGTGGCGTTACAAAAGACATGCGTGAATGAGCGTGCCTTCGTTGAAGATTGGGCGTCGAGCTGGCAACTCTGCACCGTGAAAATCTACTGCCAATCATTAGCGGACCGGAGTTCCGCTGTGGCTACGCCTAACCGGGAAAAGCCGAAAGACAACAACAACTTAATAAAGCAATAGCAGTCAAGTCCTGATTTTCTGAATGCATTTAATTTCAGCTGCCAGAATAATTCTTTTTTCTCCAAAACACTACTGACATCCCCTTTAAGCTCATCCACCTCCACACAGTCCAGAATTATAAATTTAAAACCAGGATGTCTGGGGTGTTCTAGTAAGTGTTTGGATAAGACGTTCCTCTGGCATTTACACCTGATGTCAGAAAGATGCCCTGAAATCCTCCCTTTCAGTTTATTCATAGTCTGAGCTACATAAATTGCAGGGCAGGCATTACACTTGGCCCTATATGCAACTTTTTCAGTATTACAGTTACCACCTGCTGAAGATTTCACCATCTAGGAAAGATCCACCTTACAGACTTTTTAAGATATGGGCACTCAAATGAGTAGCACTCCATCAAATACTCAGAGAAAGTACAGTTAGGTGGCCCACAGATTTTAGTGCTCATGTCATTCTGGTGTTCCTTAATTTTCATTTCCACATACAGTGGATATGAAAAGTTTACAAGCCCTTGTTAAAATGCCAGTTTTTTTTTTGATATAAACAAATGAGACTACAATAAATCATTTCAAAATTTTCTCACCTTTAATGTGACCTATAACCTGTACAATTCAATTGAAAAACAAACAAATCTGTTAGGGGAAAAATATAAAAAATAAAAAACGTACAATAAGTTGGTTGCATAAGTGTGCACACCCTTAAACTAGACTTTGTTGAAGCACCTTTTGATTTAATTACAGCATTCAGTCTTCTTGGGTACACACCTGCCATCAATTAAAGAGACTCCGATTAACCCCAAATAAAGTTCAGCCATCCTAGTAGGATTTTCCTGACATTTACTCAGTTGCCTGCTACAGCAAAAGCCATGGTTCACAGAGAGCTTACAAAGCATCAAAGGGATCTCACTGTTGAAAGGTATCAGTCAGGAGAAGGGTACACCCAAATTTCCACAGCATTGGATATACCATGGAACACAGTGAAGACAGACATCAAAAAGTGAAGAAAGTATGGGACAATATAGTGACGTTGTAAAGAACTGAACATCCCTCCAAAATTGATGAAAAGATGAGACAAAAACTGGTCAGGGAGGCTGTCAAGAGACCTACAGCAACACTGAAGGAGCTGCAGGAATTTCTGGCAAGTACTGGTTGTGTACTACATGTGACAACAATCTCCCATATTCTCCATATGTCTGGGCTATGGGGTAGGGTTGTAAGACAGAAGTCTTTTCTTACACAGAAAAACATCCAGGCCCAGCTAAAATTTGCAAAACAATACATCAAGTCTCCCAAAAGCATGTGGGAACATGTGTTATGGTCTGATGAGACCAAGGTTGAACTTTTTGGCCACAATTCCAAAAGGTACGTTTGGGGCAAAAACAACACTTCGCATCACCAAAAAAACACCATCCCCACGGTGAAGCATGGTGGTGGCATTATCATGCTTTGGGGTTGCTCTTCTTCAACTGGAACTGGGGCTTTAGTCAAGGTGGAGGGAATTATGAACAGTTCCAAATACCAGTCACTTTTGGCCCAAAACCTTCGGGTTTCTGCTAGAAAGCTGTAGATGAAGAGGAATTTCACCTTTCATCAAGACAATGACCCCAAGCATACATCCAAATCAACAAAAGAATGGCTTCACCAGACGAAAATTAAAGTTTTGGAATGGCCCAGCCAGTGCCCAGACCTAAATCCAATAGAAAATCTGTGGGGTGACCTGAAGAGGGCTGTGCACAAGAAATGGGCTTGCAATCTGACAGATTTGGACTACTTTCGCAAGGAAGAATGGGCAAATATTGCCAAGTTAAGATGTGCCATGCTGATAGACTCCTACCCAAAAAGACTCAAATGCTGTAATTATATCAAAAGGTGCATCAACAAAGCATTAATTTACAGCTGTGCACACTTATGCAACCAGCTTATTGTACATTTTTTATTTTTGACTCTGAGCTAATGGAAGTGGAAAATTTCAGAACGGAGGTTGAGTTACTTATGTATTGGATAAACTCAGTGAGTTTAGATTTGTCACCTTGCCAGACAATAAATACATCATCCATAAAGCACAGGTAGCTGGTCATAAATCTCTGGTATTCGCTTTGCAGCACAAATTCCTCCTCTTACTTGCTTAAGGCTACACTGACCAGACTAGGGGCCATAGCTGCACCCATAGCTGTTCCTCTCATTTGTTTGTAAGCCTGGCCATTACAACTGAAAAAATGTAATTCACCACTGAGTCTATTAGTTTTCCCAAGCATTCAGTTTGCCCTTGTGTAGCACGGTTATTTCTGCTATAAGCCACCATAGCCGCTTCAATACAGTACATGTGTGGTAATACAGTGAATAGGGCTTCAACGTCAATAGTTACCAATATGCTTTGTTCACTCACATAAACTTCTTTCAGTTTTCTTAAAAATCACGTGAATCTAAAATAACAAAGGAGTTATTTTCAGAAAAAAGGCTGTAGAATAAAACCTTAGCATATGGCAGTGGCCTCTAAGTGCAATAACAGGTCTGTAAGGTGGATCTTCCCTAGATGGTGAAATCTTCAGCAGGTGGTAACTGTAATACTGAAAAGGCAGTATACAGAGTCAGGTGTACTGACCCTATGTAATACTGAAAAAGCTGTATAACTATATATACCAACTCCAGGGTCGCACGACATTGGGGAGGGGGACAAATCCCTGTTATTTGCCTTGAATACTGGTTTTCGATCAAATGGGTTTAGGTCAAATGTTTTTTTGATCAAATGAAGTAGACCCGTATATTTATAGTGTTCTAATTAGATAATGTTTATAGTTAGATAGCTGTGTGTGCTACACCTTTCCCTAAAGCTGCTCTGTTGGGTCTTTAAGAGACAATTACCTAGTTAATAGCAACTCCAGGAAAGACCTCAAACAAGAAAAGATGTGCTTTTTCTATGGTTACTTTTGATGGCATTACTGAGGAAGTCATTTACAAGAATCTACTTACAACTAAATAAAATGGTATGCATTTGTCTCCATCTGATGAAGTTCTTCGAAACGAAAATGCAGTGTGTGTTGAATTGCGTTAATGTGATGCGTTTTACTGGTGGACTGAAGAGTCGCTTTAGGTATTTTCCCTTTTGATGGACTGAAAAGTCATTGTTCATTAAAGCATAGTGTGCTGTTAAGGATTTGTGCCTTCTTCGATCTGTTCTGGTTTTAGTACTGTTTGGTTGGTTTTCGGAACAGTGATTCTTTTTTGTTTTTATTGTGTGTGTATTTTCTTGTATCTATATAGTTAGTTCTTTTTACGTATCTACCTATGTATATCATTTTAGTCCTTGTCACAGACCTGATGAAGGCTTTATTGCATTTGTTAGATGAAAGTAATTTTAGTTAAAATACAGTCTTTTTATATGTATGCTATGCTTTTCTTAATACCTGATTTTGGAATGTGGGTTGTAAATAGATAGGTAGTGTTTTCCTTAACTAGATTTAGTTTGATCAAATCAGTAGTAGTGTGTGGGTGTGGGTACTTGCTGTTATTAAGTGCACTTTTATGGCCCTGTTTATATTGTTTACCTGGAATAGGCTGGTTTAAAATTAATCAATCCATATATTCCCACACCTACTTCTACTATGTGTATAAAAGTTGATATAAACATTTTAAAATATTTCAGATTTTTTTTGTTACCAAGGATCACTTGTCTGCGATGAATAGAGGCTTGTTGTTTTGGAACACTACCTGGGTTTCATGAATTTTGGAAATTATTGTGACTGAGCTCATCAATGAAGTTTTAAGACCACTAGTTTTTCAGTGTTTTCATTTTTTTCCCTCAACACTCTTGTTGGTGAGGTTGGAACGAGAAAAGATTCCTGTAGTTGTTCATTTTTTTATACTGGTGATAAATGTCATTCAATTCTCTGTCCTTCTTCTCAATGATGAGCTTTACACTGGACGTACATGTAGAAACCTCAAAGAAGAAAATGTTGGGTGATCTTAAGGTTCAAACACAATGATATTTATTTCTGTCTGTAAGTTGTGCCATGTGAATACAAACAGCATAGCTTATGTGAATTCACTAGATTATTAAAACGTACCTGTTTACTACTATTAAATAATGCAAGCTTCATTGCATCATAATTAAAAGACAACCACAGACTAACATATTTGTCAATAATCAGAGGTCTGTTCTTAATGAAACATACTAAATTACTGTCATCATTCATTCTCAGTGATTCAAAAGAATTCATATTTATTTGTCACGTAAACTTTTTGTCATAAAAATATGTTATACTTTCATCCCTCATATCTGGTCTCAGCTGCTCTAAAATAAGCAAGGTAATTTTTTTAAAATTCTGGCATTGCTTGGTGTGTTTGTACAATGGTTTGCCACTCTTTCACAAAGGGGGGTGATGGTCTTTCCAAGACTGTCACATACTGTACATTTGAGCATGGTTAACTGTGTAAGTTATGCACAAAGTATCTATGTAAAGAACCAACAATAACATCCTATAATGCACTGACTACATGACATAAATATGCATTGTTTACACTGAAAACATGGAAATTTCCATTTTCTTTTTGAGGATTTGCTGAAACACAATTACTATCCCTTTCAAAAAAAAAAAAGAAAAGATTTGAGATTCCTGGCTTTTTATTCACAATAAATAAAAAATAAATATTTTATCCTTGACTAACTTATCTTTTTTGTAACTCATTAGAACTATCCAACTTTTTGTAATCAAACTCTTACCTTCTTTGGAATCATTGGAAAATGTCAAAACATACGGCATCTGACTTACCTCCTGCTTTTACATGGCTGCAACTAATATTTGGATTTCCTCACAAATGTTAGAGAATTAATATTTTCTTGAATTAACTTGTCAAAATAAGCTCTCTCCTTAAAACCCTTTCTTTTTTTTATTTCTTTCACCTTCCCTTGGCATACAATATCTTCACTGGTTAACCTAGAGGTTCTGACCAACTGACTCTTAATAATACCATTCTTGGTATGGTACTGGTGTACAATGGAAAAGTCCATTATTTGTTTCCATATACTTCTTTTTTAAATATCTTTCTACAGAGTTTATTATCTGTCATAGTTGTATATACCTCAAGGTCCAAAAATTTCAAACTTTTTTAATGCTTTTTCAAAAAAATAGAATGAACCATTCAAAAATTCAAAAAATGTCTGTAATTCCACATTAGTAGAATTCCACAATAGAACAATTTTACCAACAAAACAACCATAATATAATACTTGCTGGAAGTAAGTGGACGGGAAAACTATCTGAAAGTTCCATGATACCATTATTAAATTAGTGAAAGTAGGTGCCATCAGGACACTTATGGCAACCCCACTTGTCTGCCAAAAACGAAATAAATATTCCTAAAATAATATCTAATAATTGAAAGTAAAATGTATGTTAACCGATGCTTGTTTTTCTATCAGAATTTGTCTAACCATTTCTATGTCCTTTCCATGGGAATGGAATTGCATAAAGACTCAATAGCAGAGACACAAAAATAGTATTTTCTGTCATTTCCAAATCTTTAGCCTGATTAACAAATTCAAAAGTTGTATTTTAAAATATGCATGATATTATAGCTTTAAAAATGTTCCACAAAGGAAGCCAAAGATAATGTTTTTGAATGTCTCACTGTCAAAATATATCAAAAAGGAGGGTATGATTAAAACGTGTGTATTCTAAGGATGCCAAAAAAAAAAAATAGGCAAATGTAGAATTTAACTGTCAGGAAAGACAGGTGCTTTTCCAAAAATACTTCCTTTTAAAAAATACTGTAAAACTATATCAATATTTTGATAACATTTAACTGTATTCTATCAATTTCCTTACAGCACAGTTCATCAGACAAAAGCTCCTGCATTTTTGTTTGATAACTTGTGTCTATTAATACCAACAAACCACTATTGTCTACTACCATTATTCTCAATTCCTTGTTTGTGATTAACTCTAAGTGCCTTTCTTTCACCACTTGACAAATTATAAAAATGCTTACTATTCTTACATCCATGCATTACACAATACTAAGTACACATGTATATACAATCAAGTCCACATTGCTGCGTATTTCACACTTGGCTTTGATAGTCACCCATATCAAGTGACATAAAACTAGGAATTAGAATTAACAACTGGAACTGTCTCTGCAAAATGTCTGACCTGTGGAATGTCTGAAACATTTTCTGGAATAGAATCAGAACTTTGAACATGTTCTGGAATGGAAACTGTGTCTGATTCACTCTTACGTTTGAAGTTTGCATCACAGAAACAATGTTGTTATGGTGATGATGATTCTGATAGAGGAAGGAGTTTATGGTTCCTCCTATATTCTACACCTTCGGAATCTACCAAGTAAGATATTGGCTCTGCACAGATGCCTGTAATCTGTCCAGTTCAATCAAAAATTTTCGTTGTCTGGATTCATACGGTCTCTTCCTTCCCTCAATGGACAAAGCAATCTGCTTGATCTGTCGTAACTAGATTTTTGGATATTACACTTCTTAACCAATTGAGCTTTGATGGTTTAATTGTTCTAAGGTTTAGGCTTCAATAAACTGGAAGTAATGGGTAGCATAGTTCTAGTTTTCCTGGAAAGTAGTTTTTGGGCAGGTGAGCCAAGAACATCATCATGAGGTATGTTTCTGAGATTAAGCAAATTCAAGAACACATCAGTATTATCTCGCTTTGACCTTTCAAGTAACTGCTTTGCACTTTGTACTGCACATTCAAGCTAGATCATTTGACTGAGGATATTCAAGACTACTAGTGACATGTACAAAGCCCCAGTCTTTTGCAAATTTCCAAAACAACTGGCTAGTAAACAGAGTACCATTGTCAGAAAGAAGTTTGTGTGGACTACCATGAACTAAGAAATGACGTTTCAGCTTAGTAAAAACACCAGTGGATGTTAGGTTAGGTAGTAGATCAATCTCAAACCAATTCAAATAAGAGTCTACCAAAACTAAGTAGTGTTGATTGTTCCACTCAAAGATTTCAGTTGCAACTGTTGACCACGGTATTTCAGGAAATGGACTTAGATGAAGTGGTTCGCTTTGCAAATGCAGTCTAGTACTATTGAATACTGAACAAGATAAAAGTACTTTATAAATGTCTTCTGGTAATGAAGGCTAAAATACTAATTCTCTCGCTCTTCTTTTAGTGGATGTAGAGCCTGGGTGACCGCGATGCAAAATCTGGATATATTCTTGTTGTAAGAAAGCAGGAACAACAATTTTAGGACCCTTGAAAATAATGCCATCTTCCATCCACAATTCATCTCTGTAAGGAAAGTAGGTTTGCACTTCAGGTGGTACACTAGATTGCTTTGATGGCCATCCAACATTAATGCAGTGAGTGAGCTTCTGCAAACTTAGATCAGTTTGACTGTGTTCTCTCAGCTAATCAAGTCTAGTGGCAGAAAAATTACACACTGACATCACATCAAAGTCAAACTTTTCTGCGTCAAGCTGTTCTTTCATATTTCTGGGAGATCTGGATAAGGCATCAGCCAGACAGAGCAATTTGCCTTTCGTGTAGACCATTTTGAAATTGCACTTTTGCAATTTAAGCATTATTCTTTGCAATCTCACTGGAGCAGAATACATAGGCTTCTTTAGAATAGTAACAAGAGGTTGGTGGTCAGTCTAAATCTAAATAGCTCGACCTTAAATATAATCATGAAACTTAGAACATGCAAATACTATTACCCAAAGCTCCTTCTCAGTCTGATTATATTGCATCTCAGTTTGGGTTAGTGCTCTAGATGCACAGGCTACTGGTATGCCGTCTTGAAGTATTGCGCCAAGACTAAATTTTGAAGCATCACATGGAACATTAACTGGTTTGTTTACATCACAGTACCGTAATGTAGGCGGGGGTGGCAATTTTCTGCTTAAGGTCTTTAAGTGCCTTCTGGTGCTGTTCCAAGCATGACCATACAACATTTTTGCATGTTAGCACTCTTAAAGGTGCTGTCAACTCGCTGAAGTCTGGTATAAACTTGCCTAAATAGTTGAGCATGCCAAGAAAATGTTGTAGAACTTGTACATTATCTGGTGCTGACATCTCAAGATCAAGATTGGTCGGGTCTGGTCTCAAGCCAGTACTGCTAAATAAATGACCTACATATGTAACTTCTGTTAGTCTGAATTTACACTTCAGAGGATTGAGCTTCAAGTTTACTTCATGTGCTCTATCTAGAACTTTCTTGAGGTTTCTATCATGTTCTGCTTCACCACTGCCTCCAACCAATAAATTATAGCACAAGGATAACTCGAAACAATTTACTCCATTGCACGCTGAAAGACTTCACTTGCAGAATTTATTCCAAATGGCATTCTTAGAAATCTGTATCTGCCAAACGGAGTACCAACAGTAGTTACAAATGAAGATTTGCGATCAAGCATCACTTGCCAAAAAGAACTCTCTGCATCCAAGACACAGAAAACAGTGGCATTCGGTATTATAGCTGCGACCTCTTCGACTGTGTGCATTGGATGATACGATCTTCAATGCTTTGTTCAGATCTCTTGGGTCAATACATATTCTGATTTAATCTGGGCCTTTTTTGTGAGCTGCTACCATAGACGATACCCATTCAGTTGGTTCTGTGACTGGACAAATCACACCTTGCTGCACCATTTTATCCAACAGAGTTTTAACTTTATCCTGCATAGCTATCAGAACTCTTCTTGCTGGCCTGACTACGGGAGTGACCTCTGGGTCTAACTTCATGGAATACACAACTGGAAGTTTGCCTAACCTATCATCGAAAACATCAGCATACTCTGACAAAATGGCTTCAGAAATGTTAGAACTCGGAAATGCACTTACATGATGGACTTCTTTAGCAAAAGAAAGCAGATTCATTCTCAAACTATCTTTGAGACCCAATAAAGATTGCACTGGTCTTCAGACTACATAGAATAACAAGCTGTAACAGTTTTCGGCCAAATAACATGAAAGCATCACTGAACCTTCGGTTTGAATTTCTTCACCTCCACAAGCAACAAGTCTCACGCTACTGGTCACATTCAGGTGATTGTTAGTTCTCACTTTAGCAAATGTGTCTGCTGATATAACATTACACTTTAAACGAGTGTCTACTTTAAGCTCTATGGATTTTCCATTAATCTGGACAGTACAAAACACCTCGCTTCTTGATACTAAATTTACCACATCAACTCTTTCATTAAACACTGATACACCATCTAAATAGAAAGATGTCTGCTTCGGCTCTACTTGATCAACTTGCTTCTTTGTGCGACCTTTCTTTACAACTGTGTGAGGTTTACTTGATTTACAAAACTTTTGAAAGTGGTTCCATTTTTTACACTTGTAGCATTCCTGACCATATGCTAAGCACTTCTCTCTTCTAAATTCATGATTTGCACCACAACTGCGACAATTAACAATAAAGTTGGACTTGGGTTTTGCTAATTCATGCTTGTACTTCACTTGAGCTGGAACGCGTTCCTTTTTTAGAACTTGCTTGACAGCTACACTTCTTCCCTGGAAATCTCCTAGCTGCCACATGCTCTGGCCTACCTTTGTCTTCCACAAGTTGCATACTATCTATATTTGCTATGCAACCAACTGAACTCATGCTCTTGTCACTCACAAGCATAACGTATGTTTTTCTGTCGCCTCATGGATTTGACAAATCTCAGTGGCTTTACTCAATGTTAGATCACTGTCACAAAGAAAAATCTTTCTCACAGCAGCAGTGTTAATACCACACACAAGCCTGTCCTTTATCAGCTCATCTTTTAAGTCACCAAACCAACACGTTTTAGCTCTGTTTCTCAGGTCAGTTATATCAGCTGCAAATGTTTCTCCTGATTTCTGCTCTTTCGTGTAAAACAAATCCCTCTCTAATGTAATATTAGTCTGAGGGTTACACATTTCTCTGAACTTGTGCTTAAAACACTCCGGGTCTTCTCTTGATTCAGCCTGTACAACAATATGATGATTTTCACCTTCTCCTTCATATACTGCAGGTGCATATACAAATGAACACTCTACCTCTATGGCCTCCGGCCCAGCTAGGTTTAGCAAAATAAATGCTCTGGTGCATGCATTTCTATCCGCATAAGCTGCTTGTATAAAAATATTACACTCTTGCTCACATATTCTCCAATTCTCTGCAATATTCTGATCAAATACCAGTGGCAGGGGTTTTCGAAATCAGTCTGCCATATTACCAGATACCAGTGAAGGATTTTGCAAATAAGCACAAGCACACACTCATGCACATATACCAGAAACGTATGCCAGTATTTGTTTCTGAATTTATTTCTTTTGGGCTTTTCAAAATAATGGTAATGAATGAACTCGTAGTACCTTTGAATAATTAGACTTTGTAAAATAAATTTCCCGGACAGTTTAACACTCTTGTAATATCGTTTGAAAAGCTAAATGCTGAAATCACTTATCTTCATTTCGCCAAAGTCGTTTATCATCATTTTAAGTAACATCTCAAACAACGTTACGATGTGAGTGAAATTCTCACGCACTGTAATATTGTTTTGCAAGAAATCACCTCCCAATCTGGGTAAGAAACATATCAAATAAATGCATGATGCGAATAAACTAGACCTATCTTGCCCAAAACTCGATAACATTTCAAAGTAGTCGCACTTTGCGAATAACTGCATACAGCACACTGAAATGTCCTCAAAATGGCAGTACTTTGCTAGACAACGCTTTACAGTGCAAGACACACTCTGTAATGGCAGCAGTTTGTGAATAAACACACCCAGCCCAAGAAACTTTTTGAAATGGCCATACTTTAATTGTATATCACAAAATAGTTGCACTTCGCACACAAACTTTTTCAAACACATGCACAGTACTAAGCACACAGTGTAAGCACTTTTACACACCTTGAGATACTTCGAATAACTTTAGTTACATCCTTCATACAATACGAAGTCATAGTTATGCGAAACATAGCACTTTGCCAAAACACATGCAGTTGCCTCGATTTATTTTTGCTTAATGTGCCTTTTTTTTGCCTTATTATATTTATTTTGCTTGTTTAAGCCCTTTTCATGCCCAGTGTAATTTTCTTGTGCTTGTTTCACTCTAAACATGCTTAGTTTTGCTTTGAATACACTCGCTTTACTTTAAACATGCTCATTTTATCTTTAAACATACTCATTTTGCTTTAAACATGCTCATTTTCCTTTACTGTTAATCGTTTCAACAAATACCTTTATTTTAAACATTTCGTTTGGCCAACAAACTTTTCGTGCCTTTTGCTTGCTCAATAATGCGGTTTGTGCCCTTGTAATGCCCCATTTTATCTCTTTTATCAAATAAATAGTTCATGCTACTTCTCATTACCTTTGATTTTTTTCTGGCTCTTTTTGTGCTCGTTTCTCTTGGTATTACTTCACTGTCATCTCTGCACCTCATGGCTCTGGATTTCATTCTCTTCATTCCCACTTCTGACATCATGTCACTCTCCTACTTTGGACACAATAGAAGCGTCTTTGTGGGATCTGTTCAAGCAGCTTTATTCTATACAAACACATCACTATACAGGTTTACTGACTTTAACTTAAGTAACTTATATACAAACTAACAACTGCGATCATGCATGCTCTCACTGTGACTGCTCTTACAAAATGGCACTAGAATCCACGTGTCTGGTGTACAGCCTTGACATGCTTCTTAAAGATTCAGCACACTTCACTTGCAATCTAACCTACACTTATGTTTGCCACTCACCTTATTCTCAAAGGATTATGCAACAATTATTGCCTCTGCTCTTCCGAACAGGTTGAGCTGCTGTACTATTATTTCTTATTTAGTACATTGTCCTGGGTGGAAATTTAAACAGCTTGTTTATAAACCACATGACTGGTGTTTTGTCTGTGAAAATCATGAGGGAGCCTGGATTCCATGAGTGGGAGAAAATCTGTAGGGCATGAAAGAGTAACCTCATTTTATTTACACTGTGTTCCGTCCTTTGTTTTGGGAACCCATCCATGCCCCCAAGCTAGGTCTGAAGCATCAGTGTTCAGTTCTTGAGAGGGAACCACTGGCTTGAATGGAAGGTACGAACTGAATTGCACCTGAGAGATCCACCACTATAATTCTTTCTTCAGGATGAGAAGAAGCTGGACGTTAGTGTCCAAAGGGTGACGATCCTGAGACCAGAGAGATTTTAAGTATCATTGGATCTTTCACACATGTAGTTTTGCAAAATTAATCTTGGGCATGGACACAGCCATGAACTCCAGAGTTCTTACAATTTCCCTTGCAGAGAAGGTTTGAATAGACAAGAGGGACTGAATGCACATGGAGAGAGACTTGGCTTTCTCTAGTGGGAGAAAAACCAGCAAGAGACACAAGTCTAGCCTGCAGCCTAGGAACACCAGATTCTCAAACCCAGACTTTTTCAGATTTATTGTAAATGCCAGACTCTGTAAAAAGGAGATGGTATAGCTGAGATGCTTTAACAGGAAGTCCTGAGAGGATTCCTGCATTAGTAGGTCATCAAGGTATAAAAATATTTGGATTCCCTCAGTACTGCAAAAGGCAACAGTACGAGACAGGCATTTTATGAAGACTCTATCGTCTGTAGATAATCCAAAGGGTAAATGAGAAAACTGAAACCGTGATGAACAAGCAAAAAAAAACGTAGAAACTTCCTGTAAGAAGGATGAATACGAATGTGGAGATAAGCAACCTTCAAAGCTCAAATGCTCCAGCCAGTTTGATAGAAAATTAATTTCACTGAAAACTCATTTGACAGAAAAATGTAGACCTCTACAGAAAATATCTGATGGTATCACTTTTATCATAAGTGTTAATAGGGAAGTGAGTTTAATAAAGCATGTGTGGGTTGTAATGGCCAGCATTATGTTCTACCCCCATATTTGTAAATGACTGCGTTTTTGCTTCAGCACTAATTCACTATATGTGGTGTTTTTTCTCTTCTCCAAGGTTGTACGACCATGGAGTTAGTATATATAAGTACGGTAGTGTGGAGGCGCAGAGGGGATTACCCTTTAGAGAAAAAAAATTTCTATGGTACATTTGTTGAGAAGTGAGTTTTCTATTGAATGAGTTTTCAATCAAATGAATTTTCAATCAAATGGCCTCAACCATTTGACTTTCAATTAAATGAACTTTCAGTGAAATTACATGGACTGAAAGGGTTTAAAATGTGACAAAGCTAAACCATTCAGTAAAAACTGCAAGAAAAAATAAAAAAAAAACAGCCAAGTGATACCTTAAACCCCCTGTAATGGAGGCCCATGGCATACGTGCAAATGACACCTTAAAGACATCAAGTGCTTCAGCTACATTGTTTCTGAATGTCCAACTATCAAAATCTCACAACTAATTTCTGCGAGTGTTCACTTATGTGACTCAGAATGTCGTAAAATCCACTTACCAAACAGTCATATAACTGAAAGTGGGAATTAAGGAAAGTCGACAACTCATGAATGTCGACTTTACCGAAAATACATACACCTCCAGTTATGTGTTATGAACGTTTTGCGGGGGCAAGTCACCTGCACCCCTCACAACCCCTACTAATGTATACGAACTCTGAGATCGCACTACAGTGAGTGAAAGGGTTGATTTCCCAATCCCAACTAAAGTGCAATCTGCAATCTCCACTCAAAATTACAAATTTGCAAGAGCGAATGGACACTAGCATTTACTGTTGTGGATTCGTCATTTTAAAAATCAATGTTACAACACCTCGGGATAGTGCCTTTCACCCTTCCAAGGTTACGTAACTGATGCAAGACATTTTGATGGCAAATATATATATATATATATATATATATATATATATATATATATATATATATATATATATATATATATATATATATATATATATATATATATATATATATATATATATATATATATATATATATATATATATATATATATATATATATATATATATATATATATATATATATATATATATATATATATATATATATATATATATATATATATATATATATATATATATATATATATATATATATATATATATATATATATGTGTGAATATATATATATATATATATATATATATATGTGAATATATATATATATATATATATATATATATATATATATATATATCATCATCATCCCTTTTCCCATTTACATGGGGTCGGGGTATCGTATTAACTGTCGCCAACTCTCTCGATTCAGTGCCACCCTCCTGCTTTCTTCAACACTCATGCCTGACTGTCGCAGATCTTCTTTCACAAAATCCATCCACCTCTTTGCTGGATGCCCTTTCTTCCTCTTACCTTCTTCCTGTCTGTCCCAAATCTCCCTCACCAGATTGTCTTCTGCTTTTCTACACATGTGCCCATACCATCGTAATCTGTTTTCTTTGATCTTTTCTGCAATTGGAGCTACTTTGGCTTCTGCTCTTATGTCCTCATTTCTTCGCCTGTCCCGCAGTGTGCATCCTACCACCTTTCTCAGGCACTTCATTTCCATCACCTCTAGCGTCTTCAACTGTTCTGCCTTTACTGCCCAGGTTTCTGTACCATACAGTAGTACTGATCGCACCACTGTCTTGTACACCTTACTTTTCAGCTTCTTTGGCATTCTTCTGTCATATACTACAACTGATACTCTATGCCAGTTGGCTGCAGCCCCTCTGATTCTAGCTTTGACCTCTTCATTTAGACTACCCTTCTCCTCAACCACCCCTCCCAGATACTTGAAGCTGTTTACCTGTTCCACTATCTTCCCATCTATCTCTATTCTCAACTTCTTCTGATTTCCCCAATCTGCTGCCATTACCACTGTCTTATCTGTGCTTAGTTTCATCCCATGTGCCTTCAGATTTGCATTCCATTCTCCTATCCTTTGCTGAAGTTCTAGATCAGAGTCTGCCTGTACTGCCACATCGTCTGCATACAGCAGCTTTGTTGCTCTGACCCCTCCAACCTGTTTGCTGATGTAGTCCATTACCAGTATGAACAGCAGTGGGCTCAGAGCTGAACCCTGGTGTACACCCACTCCCACTGGGAACCCCTCAGTGTGGCCAAACACTGTTTGTACTTGAGTCACTGGGTCCTTGTACATAGCCTGTACTAATTCTACCAATGTTTCTGGGAATTGAAACCACCGCAGTACTGCCCAGATCAGCTTTCTTGGGACCTTGTCATATGCTTTCTCCAAGTCTAGGAAAGCCCAGTTTGACTCTCTCCTCTTCTCTAGTTTCTTCTCAAGTATCTGTCTCAATGCAAACATCGGGTCAATTGTGCTGCATCCTGATCTGAATCCGAACTGTTCATCTCCCATCTTACATTCTACTATTCTGCGTATCCGTTTATCAATCACCCTCTCCAGAACTTTCATGCAATGTGGTAGGAGTTTGATGCCTCCGTACTGTCCACAGTTGTGGATGTCCCCTTTGTTCTTGTACACTGGCACGAGTATGCTTATTCTCCAGTCATCTGGAATACGCCTTTCTCTCCACACTGCAATTAGTACCATCAGGAGCCATTTCTCCCCTAGCTCACCCAGCATCTTTATCATATCTGTTGTGACCTCATCTGAGCCTGCTGCTTTCCCTGACTTCATTTTCCTTAGTGCTGCTCTTACTTCTTCTAAGCTGGGCTCCTCTTCTACTCTCATTGTAGGCTGTTTCTGGGGCAGTACCACTTCTGTGGGGTTTTCTTCATTCAGAAGCTGCTGGAAATACTCCTTCCATCTGCCTTTGATGTCCTGTGGGCTGGTAAGCAGGTTGTTGCTGGAATCCCTTATGAAGGGTGTCTGACTATCTTCTTTATCTTTCTGTCTTTGCCTTGCAACCTGGTATAGTTTCTTTGTGCCCCTTACTGAGTCACTTTCTAGAAGCTGATAGAGTGCCTCTGATGCCCTATTCTTTGCTATTGCAACTTCTTTCTTAGTTTCTTTGTTAGCCAACCAGTAGTCCTTCCTAGCTTGGTCAGTCTTTTCAATCTCCCACTTCTTCCTGCACTCCTTCTTTCTTTTGATTACTTTCTGCACTTCTGCATTCCACCACCAGCTTTCCTTATGTGCCTTATTTCCATACCTGGCTCGACCACATATCTTTTCTGTAGTCCTAACACATGCTGTTTTAGGCGCTGCCACTCTTCTCTAACTCCACCTATTTCCTCCTCTTCTTGGGGTGCTAGAGCCCTGAGTAATTCCTTGAACTGCTGTACTTTCTCTCCAGTCAACTTCCAGGTCTTCAGGCTGGTCTCTGTTGACCTTAGAGTCCTCTCTGACCACTGCTTGCAGCTGATTGTGGCAACTACTGGTTTATGCTGTGAACCGACTGTTTCACTGGGGATGACTTTGCAATCATGGATTCTACCCCAGTGCCTTTTCCTTACTAGGAGGAAGTCTACCTGAGTTGCATGTTGGCTACTCTTGTATGTGATCTTGTGACTGTCTCTCTTTCTGAACCATGTGTTGGCTACTTTCAAGCCATTTCCCAGACAGAAGTCTAGAATGGCTTCTCCTTCTTTATTCCTATTGCTCCACCCATGTGGACCCAGGCAGTCCTCATATCCTGTTCTGTCTGTCCCGATATGTGCATTTAAGTCACCCATTATCAACACCAATTCATGTTGTCCTGCTTTATCTAGTAGGTCCTGCAACTGCTGTCTGAATGCACTCTTTTCTTCACTATCACAACCCTGCTGTGGGGCATAGGCTGAGATTATGAATACTGTCCTATCATTACACTGGAGTCTGATTGCCATGAGTCTGTCATTAATTCTGATGATATCCCTCACTGACTTCTGAAGCCTCTGTCTCACCACAATTCCAACACCATTTCTAGCCTGTCCACCACCTGAGTAGTAGAGTCTGGATCCCAAGCCATGTGGCTTTGTTGCACTGCCCTTCCATCTCATCTCTTGGATACATAGGATATCCAGCCTCCTCAGTATCATCATGTCATCCACTTCTAAGCTGCGTCCTGTCAGTGAACCTACATTAAGCGTAGCAATTCTTAGTTCATGTTTGGCAGATTGGTTGGTTTTATGTCCAGCTTTCACTCAACAGAGCTATCCCAGGTAACCCAGACTGGGCAACTAGACACCGGCCAGCCAGTAGCCTATTGACCCAGGGCTGCTGAGCTTTTTTTATGGCGGGCACACACTGGCCAATAGGGGCACATATACCCCTCCCACCATTAGCATGAGTCCCTGGCATGGGTCAGAGAGTAGGCCGGGTCCTCAACCCACTTATCACCGGTAACTACCCATGCCCATTTTTTTGGGGACAGTCAATATGACTGAATCACCTAGAGCCATATTTTACACCATCGAGTGGCTAGCCGTGCCACGGCACGCAGTTTGTGATCCGTGTTCTCCTATCTTGAGGATACTGCGCACCACAATAGATGCCCAAAGCGGTTGGTCTTTTTACAACTCTTCCCCCATTGGGCACCATGTAGAGTCTGTGCTGCTGCCCACAGCTCCATTCATTGGTGAGTTTGAGATGGAAACACTCAGCATGTTTTTCGAACATGGGAGAAACCCCACGGAGACACAGAGAGAACATGCAAACTCCAAACAGGCATTAGTCGGAGGTCAGGATCGAACCTTGTACCTTGTGCATTGGAGGCGAAGACCTTAACCACATCGCCGAAAATCCATTTAGCCGAAAATAGTACTGACAGTGTGTCTGCCCTTTTCCCCCACTGCAGTGCGATCTCGGAGTGAGAATATTAAAGTAGGGAGTTGCTCCCCACAATGGGTTGTGAAGGGGCATTGCCCCCCACCTACTCATGTTATAAACTACTTACTTACCCTTTTAATAGGGACTGCTCAATATAAAACAATACCAGACAATATTAAACGGTACTGGGTTGGGGAGCTATGCCCCCCACCCCCCCTACTTTACTATTTTCACTCCGAGATCGCACTGCAGTGGGAAAAAAGGGCAGATACACTGTCAGTGCAATTTTCGGCTAAATGGATTTTCGGCAATTTGGACCCTATCTCAGAAATTTTCGGCAAAATGACACTGATCCATATATATATATATATATGCTTTTATATATATATATATATATATATATATGTTTTTATATATATATATATATATATATATATATATATATGTGTGTGTGTGTGTGTGTGTATATATATATATGTATATATATATATATGTGTGTGTGTGTGTGTGTGTGTGTATATATATATATATATATATATATATATATATGTATATATATATGTGTGTGTGTGTGTGTGTGTGTGTGTATATACATATATATATATATATATATATATATATATATATATATATATATATATATATATATACATACATACACACACACATATGCATATATATGTTTTACATATGTATAGGTTCATAGGTGTGTACTAGGCTAATGGCCCTGGAGCCTTTTCAACCCTAGCCCATAGGATTACCCAGACATCGTGCCACCTGACATTAGTCCCAGTGCCTCTGTTGAGTACAGCCACTGGAGTGATCCCCGGGGTGAATTTTCTATTTCCCATCCACTCATCAAGATTTCTCTTGAAGAGGGCCAGTGAGGTGCTCTGCTTGACATGTATGGGAACTCTATTCCATAGCATGGGCAGTCTCCGAGTTATGAACCTGTCCATCCAGCATGTTCTGTTGATTGTGGTAATGAGGTTGAGGTCACTGGAGCATGTGGTGCAGAGGGATTGGGATTTCTTTAGATGTAGCATTTCTAACAGAGCTGGGTCAGACATGGTTTTGTAAGTCAAGCAGAGATTCATAGATTCATAGATTCATAGATTAGTACTAAGCTAACTGCTCTTGTGAGCCTTTTTTAAGCCTAGCCAATTATCCCTTGTGAGACTCAAACCCTGCACCTTGTGCTTGTAAGGCAAACACCTTAACCATTAGGCCACCCTCCCAACCCCAGATCACCTGTAAATAGGAGATATGAGATGGAGAATAGTTGGGAGTCTGAGTCTGTCCACATATGACAACTCTTTAAGGCCAAGGATCATCTTTCTGAGGTACTTCTGCGGCCTCTCCAGTTGTTGCAGGTGTCTAGTGAGATACATGCCAAATGGGGTATTGTACTCGATGATTGGCCTAATGAGGGAAGAGTAGAGGGAGAAAATGACCTCTTTCTTCCTGGATGCAAAACCCTTAGTAATGAGATGTGCCACACAGAAGGACTTTCTGACCACAGTGGCAATGTGGTGGCCAAACGTAGGGTTGCTGTCAACCTGTGTTCCCAGATTTCTTATGATGCCTTCTGTGTTCAGTGGACTACCATTGATGTGGTAATTCATGGGAACAGAGTTATTCCCAAAGGGGATGACAACAATTTTTGGCACTGAGCTTAAGGTCATGGTTCTGACACCAGTCGTTGGTCTCAGTGAGGCCTTTCTGCAGGATGTCAACATCACTTGGGGAGTTAATAATAGCTCCCAACTTGCAATCGTCTGTGAACTTTGTCAGCCAGAGTCCTTTTGTGTTGGCCTGGACTTCAGAAAAGTAGATACCAAACAGGAGAGGACCCAGGATCGAGCCCTGTAATACTCCACTCATGACTGGTCAGCAATCTGACTTGGTGTGAAGATAGGTAAAGGCTGCCAGCCTAGCCAGATAGAATTTTGTAGATAATTCTGTCATTTGTAAATATTAATATAAGCCACAGGCTTGTTCTCTTAAATGGAAGAAAATGTTGGTAAATGTTAAACATCAAAAGTGTAACCACATTGCACCCTGCTGGAGAAAGCTGATAAGTCAAGAATGGTAGAATTGCTTGATCTTTCGGCTCCGATACGTCCGAATGAAGGAATTCTGGCTATTGTCTTGAGGCTAGAGTTAATGGCTAGAATTTGCAAGTATAAATGTCCTTTATTGCTTTGGTTTCTGACCAGGTGTAAAGAATGTAAATGTAGTTTCTGTTAGCCTGGGAACACCAGAGAAGTGTGAAGAATGATGTCATGTGAAGCAGCTCTGTGTTATCAATTTAAAGACAGAGAATCAGAGAACTCAGAGCATTTTGTCTTGAGAACCCCTAACTCACCACTCTGCCTGTGTCTATATGTAAGTAGGATTTTACAACTGTGTTTTCTCTTAGAAATAGCTAGGAAATAGGAAGATTAAACTAGTTTGTTTTTCTGTGATGTCAGAACTTTTCTACGGTATTATTTTAAGTATTTCTCTGTGATCTCTGAACTCTTGACTGGCACTGTGTAGTACGAAGTATTGTTTTGTGTTTTTATTATTTATTATTAAGTATTTTTAAACCGTTCAACTGTGGCTGTTTTGTGTAGAGATAATTTAAGCTCTAAGAGTACATTGCATATATAAAGCGATGCTGTACCAAGTCACTCCAAATAAGTCTTGACTGGTTACACTTAACATTTGGATAATAATATTGCACAGTAATACTTGGACACCCTTCATAAGGGCCTTTGAGTAGCTGATAAATATTAGTGGGTGGAGGCAGCTGGTACTACATTATAGTCTGGGTAAAAGGGGCACAGCTGGAGAACTTGTGCCAGCCCTCCCCAGGAGTGTCTGTGTGGTTGTATAAACTCTTATCTCAAAGTGTGTGCATGTCAGCTACTTGGGCAGGGACACGAAGCACTAGTTGGACAGAGAGGGTGCTGGAGGTTTTAGCTTGCACACTAGGCTGAGATCTGGACCCTATAGCTGTGCAAGTGGGGAGTCTTACTGGGGACCTGGAGAGAACGGGAGAAACCAGCCCCAGACTGACTGTGATCACTGTGTGCTCTTACGGAAAAGTGTACTTTACTGTGTGTGTATTTATTATCCCTTCCCTATATGGGCGCCCCTCACTGGTATTAGTGGTGAGGATTGAGGCTCCTTGATTGCTGGGCTAGTGCACAGGCGTCACATATTAATGGGTTGGCAAACACTAATTGGCTTGTAGTGGTGTGGGTAGAGTGAATTCCTGTAGCTTGTGTACAGTGATCACTGAAGGTGTTTTTGCACTCTAAATCAGCCACACACTGAATACTCAAGAGTTCAGATAACAACGGATGTATTTCTTTTGTTAGATTAGTTAGTCAGGGAGAGCGGGCAGCATGTCAGCAGAGGAGTATGAAAAGCTGACAAGGAGCCAGCTGGCTGAGATGTGCCAGGCTAGGGGACTGGTGCATTGAAACCTGACCAAGGCAGACATGATTGCAGCTTTGGTCACAGCTGCATCAGAAAACAGCAACCAGGACGATCAGACTGGCAGTGGAGATGCACCACACTCAGAGAATGGACAGCTCAACCTTTCTGCAGAGGACTTAAAAATCCATCTGGAGCTAAAGAGACTTGAGGTGGAGGCCAGGCATGTGGAAATAGACGCAGCTGAGAGACTGAGGCGTCTAGAGAGTGAGGACAATGAGAAACTGCAACGCCTGGAAGCTGAGGAAAAGGAGAGGCAAAGGCAGCACGAGAAAGAGATGCTGACTCTTCACCAAAGTCATGCAGGTAATGGGGAAGGGAGTAACTGAACCCCAGAAGCACAAAAGGTCAGTAAATTTCTTCTGCAGTTTAAAGAAGGGGATATTTTTTATAGTTTCATTCAAATGTTTGACAGGGTATATAAACAGTATGATGTTGACCAAAGGCTTTGGTACGGTTCCTGACACCCTTACTCCATGGTAAAGCTGTAACTGTTTTGTCTAAATTGCTGTTTGTGAATATTTTGATTATACTGCTTTTAAGAATCACTTGTTAGAATGTTTTAAGCTAACACCTGAAACGTATAGGAAAAAGTTTTGTGAGCACAGACACAAGGCAGATGAAAGTGTCTGAATATGTTGCTGAACTGAGCACTTATTTTCATATGTGGGTGAGTGGATGTCAGGTCACCACTTTTGAAGGGTTGGCAGACCTTCTGGTGAGGGAACAAGCCCTTAGCACTTTGCCTGACGACATGAGAATCTGGTTAGCTGATAGACAATGTGCTACTTCAGATAAGTAGGGGAAGAAAGGAGACCTATACCTAGCAAGCAGGGCATCCCTGCACAGGAAAGGCACCCCAGTACTGCTCATGCATCTAAAGGTACCCATGTTGAGCAGCACAGACTGTCCCAACAGAATCTGCCAGTAGCAGGGGAAGCCACTAGTCCAAGTACACATCCAGGACCTAGGGTTAAATGTTTTGAATGCAACCAGTGGAGCCATGTGGCATACAGATGTCCATGGAGGCAAGGTGGGGAACAAAAGGTGAGAGCCAGTAAGTGGGAAAGACAAAATGCCAATAGTAGGTTGTCTCAAGACGACAAGGGTACCGAACTACCATCATGCAGATGTCCTGATAGGGTAGGATTTGGATGAGCCAGTAGCATGTGCTTATGCAGTTACACTCAGTCAGGCTAGGAGACAAGCATGTGGGCCTGGTAGCTTGGGAGAGACAGAGACCCAAACAGACTGTATACTTGCAGCCAGGACTCGTGAGGTAATTACTTCAGGGAGGATGCTACTCTGTAGCAGTGAGACTGAAGGTGAGCCACAGCTGCTTGTGAGTACTGATGTTCCCCTTGGACAGAGTGACTGCAAAGGTAGAGGTAAGTAGTAGTACCCAGGCTGACAGTGAGGCACCATTGTCAGAAGATGCCAGACTTCCTGTGGAAGGGGAGCCGGGAAGGGTTACAAAGAGAGAGTTGAGACCGGCTCAGCTCTCAGACCCTATATTGCAAGGCCTGAGGGAGGTAGCTAGTGAGGCACCTGATTCTCAAGGGAAGGGGGATCTGTATACTGGGACAAAGGGTTACTGTATACAGAGTGGATCCCTAGGCTAGAAGGTGAAAGGTTACAGCAGTTGGTAGTGCCTAGAGCCTATCTTCTGGCGCTCCTAGCCATAGCCCATGATATTCCCTTTGCAGGTCATATGGGCATAAAACGTACAAAGAAACGTATTATGCAAACTTTCTACTGGCCTGGAATTTCCAGAGATGTAACAGGGTACTGCAGGACCTGTGAGCAGTGCCAAAAGGTAGGCAAGGCAGGAGACAAGGTGAGAGCTCCTTTGATGCCTTTGCCTGTAATTGAGGAGCCATTTCAGAGGGTAGTTATGGATATTGTGGGGCCTCTGAGTACCGCAAGTTCCACAGGAAAAAAGTATATCCTAGTGGTAGTGGATTATGCTACACGATCCCCTGAGGCAGTGGCTTTATCCTCCATTGAGGCAGAAAATGTGGCAAATGCTTTGTAAGAGATTTTCAGCAGGGTAGGTTTCCCAAATGAAATACTGACTGACAGAGGTGCCAATTTCACGTCAGACCTGCTGGCTTGTCTGTGGAAGTACTGTGGGGTGAAGCACCTGAAGACCACCCTGTACCATCCTCAGACTAATAGTCTTGTTGAGAGGTTAAACTCTACAATCAAGTCCATGCTATGGGCATTTGCAGACCAGTTTAAGAGGAAGTGGGACAAATATTTGCCCCAG
The DNA here is from genome assembly GCF_019279795.1 of Protopterus annectens. Classification (NCBI taxonomy): domain Eukaryota; kingdom Metazoa; phylum Chordata; order Ceratodontiformes; family Protopteridae; genus Protopterus; species Protopterus annectens. The sequence continues at coordinate 1,818,418,342 of NC_056726.1, read as the reverse complement.
CTGTTGTTTGCTTACAGAGAGGTTCCCCAGGAATCCACAGGTTTTTCACCCTTTGAGTTGCTGTATGGGCATAGGGTGAGGGGACCTCTAGATTTAATTCAAGAGGAGTGGGAAGGTGAGTGTGAATCTCACAAGGAGTCTGTTGTGGCATATGTCCTAAACCTCAGGACAATGCTCAGGGAAATCCTGGGCTTGGCCTAAGAGAATCCGGCAGAAGCCAAACAACAGAAATAGGTGTGGTATGACAGGAATGCTTGAGCTAGAGAGTATGCTGTGGGGCAGCAGGTAATGGTTCTCATTCCTGTCAGACACAACAAGCTGCAAGCAGCTTGGGAGGGACCCTACAAGGTGGTAAGAAAGGTAAGTGATGTTAACTACATGGTGGAACTGCTAGGTAGGAGGCAGGGGCACAATTTGTACCATGTTAATAAGATGAAACCTTACCATGATAGGGAGGCCCTTGTGCTGAGCATTTGCAGTGGATTACAGGAGGAGTCTGAGGGAGATCTGATGACTGATCTCCTCAGTGAGGCTCGGACTGACACCTCAGTGGAAGGGATAGCAATGTCCAAGCAGCTATCTCCTACCCAGGTTCGAGGAATCCGTGCAATGTTACAGGAGTTTGGGGACATGTTCATTGGGAAACCAGGGTGCACTTACCTGGTGCAGCACCAGGTGGATATAGGACCCCAAAGGCCTATTAGTCAAGCCTCTTATAGGGTGCCGGAGAGTCAAACAGACTTTGAGGGAGGAGATACCAGAAATGTTGGAAATAGGGTTAATTCAAGAGTCCAACAGTCCCTGAGTCTCCCCAGTGCTGCTGGTGCCAAAGAAGGATGGCAGTACCAGGTTCTGTGTGGACTACAGGAAATTAAATAGTCACACAGAGTCAGATGCTTACCCCCATGCCTAGGACAAATGAGGCCCTAGAGCAGCTGGTGGGGCTAAGTATCTTACAACCATTGATCTTTCCAAGGGTTACTGGCAGGTGGCCTTGACTCCCGGTGCTAAAGAGAAGTCCACCTTTGTGACTCATTTTGGCTTGTATGAGTTTGCAAAGATACCCTTTGGGATGAAAAATGCCCCAGCAACTTTCCAGAGCCTGGTAGATCATATCCTAGCAGGAGCAAGAGGCTTTGCCCTTGCTTACCTAGATACTGGCATCTACAGCCATTCCTGGCAAGAGCACCTTCAACATGTCATGGAGGTGCTGGGCAGACTACAGAGGGCAGGGTTGACCATTAAACCCAGCAAATGTCAGGTGGGTATGGCAGAGGTCTCCTATCTGGGACATAGAGTGGGGAGTGATAAGATCAGGCCAGAACCTGCCAAAGTGGAAGCCATTCAAGCATGGCCTGCACCTGTTACCAAAAAGCAGGTGAGGGCATTCTTAAGGACAGCAGGGTACTACAGAATAGGCCAGATAAGGTAGTGTGTCCCTCATCATGTAATCAGGCATTCCAGGAGATTAAGGAAGCTTTGGGAGGACCCCCCATGTTAGCCAGTCCAGATCACAGCAAAGAATTTGTTGTGCAGGTGGATGCTTCAAACTATGCAGTGGGGGCTGTACTTAGCCAGATTTCTTCAGAGGGAGAAGAGCACCCAGTGGTTTATTTCAGTCGTAGGCTCCAACCCAGGGAGGAATGCTATGCAGCTGTAGAAAAGGAATATCTAGCCATAGTGTGGGCATTGCAGAAACTTCAGCCTTACCTGTATGGAAGAAAATTCACTGTATTGACAGATCAGAATCCCCTAACATGGTTAAACAAAGCCAGCCAGCAAAATACCAAGTTGCTAAGATGGAGCCTAGGGTTGCAAGCATATGATATGTCTGTACAGCACCAAAGTGGGATTAGCAATGCAAACGCAGATGGGCTCCCAAGACAGGGAATGGGGCAAGGTATACTCAGATATACCTAATCCTCTCAAGAAACGTTTCTCAAGGGTCACTTGAAAAACTGGATTGAGTTCTCCAGGGGGGGAGATGTGTGAAGATAGGTAAAGGCTGCCAGCCTAGCCAGATAGAATTTTGTAGATAATTCTGTCATTTGTAAATATTAATATAAGCCACAGGCTTGTTCTCTTAAATGGAAGAAAATGTTGGTAAATGTTAAACGTCAAAATTGTAACCACATTGCACTCTGCTGGAGAAAGCGGATAAGTCAAGCATGGTAGAATTGTTTGATCTTTCGACTCCCATATGTCTGGATGAAGGAATTCTGGCTATTGTCTTGAGGCCAGAGTAAATATCTAGAATTTGCATGTATATATGTCCTTTACAGCTCTGGTTTCTGACCAGGTGTAAAGAATGCAAATGCAGTTTTTGTTAGCCTGGGAACACCAGAGAAGTGTGAAGAATTATGTCATGTGAAGCAGTTCTGTGTTATCAATTTAAAGAGAGAATCAGAGAGCTCACAGCATTTTGTCTTGAGAACATCTAACTCACCAATCTGCCTGTGTCTATATGCAAGTAGGATTTTAGAACTGTGTTAGTTAGCTAGGAAATAGGAAGATTAGTTTGTTTTTCTGTGATGTCAGAACTTTTCTACAGTATTATTTTAAGTATTTCTCTGTGATCTCTGAACTCTTGACTGGTACGATGTAGTAAGAAGTATTGTCTTGTGTTTTTATTATTTATTATTAAATATTTTTAAACCTTTCAACTGTGTCATGATCAATTTAATAATAATTTTATAGTATTAGATAGGCATGTTAGTAACTGGACAGATAGATAGACAACTGGACATCGTTATTTAACTGGAAAAGCCCCCCTTTTCTCCTTTTCCTTTTTCCCTCCTTTTCTTTCTTCTTTTTTCCTTTCCGTTTTTTTCTTCTTTCCTTCTTTTTTCCCCGCTGAATTCAACATCGTTTCCTATTATAAGTGTTGATGATGATATCGGCATTCCATATGTCCTTCAGAACGTTTTTTGGTGAATAAGACATCTTAGAACCTTTAGCCCATTCAACTTACGGTTTTGGTTGCTAGCATATAAAGTGATAGCTACTTTGCTACAGATATATATATTCATACTCAGCAGACCTGAACCCTCAATTTTAATTGATAACTGAGTCAGGTGAAGTTTGATTCAATAGGGAGCCACACAATAGAGATATACTTAGACTCCTGAAATACAAGAAATACTAAGATGTGATGAATTTAATTTCTGAATTTGTCTAGTTTAGTGATAGAACTTAACCTCTTACTGGAAGACACCCGGAATAGGTATTGGTTCAGTTATAGTAGTGATATGGTAGATAAGAATAACTGACAGCTTTAATGAGTTGCCGATTCTATTTTTTGACAGCCCAGCACCATCTTTTAATAGTCTAAGCACTATCTATATCTTAACTACTAGAAGTGTTTTTAGATAATTTTAGATAATAATTTTTAATCTTAATTCAATGATATAAAGAGGTCAGTTTCCTATGAATTGTGATTTGTTAGTTGGTGTACTTATTTTCATTTTATACGATTATTAATATTGTTACAGTTTTTAACTATAAATATTAATATTTATATTAACATCAATATCAATTTTATCTTGTTTTGGGTACATGTATATTTCACATACAGACACTTGTTATATATGTTACGTGTCTACAAGATTCCCTTTGAATACAATTTAAGAAGAGATAATGGGAGATGGAGTCAGAGATTATGTCTATTGTTGAAGTCTCTGACTTCAGTGTGGTGACTTACTCGAATTTATACAACCATCATACTTGTTTATGCATAATGCGATGTATGATCATAGAACTTTATTGCTGACAGCACTCTTTTTCTCTCACGCTTGTATAATGTGCAGTATGAACACTGTTCGTCTTTTTTAACCGGACATTGTTTGGATATATCCGATGAAGGATGATTTTTATAAATGATATATTAATAGATTCAGCTATGTACATGGATTGTATGTCCGTTCTGATCTACTTTATAATAAGTAGAATGTAATTTTACTGCATCACTATTTTTATGAACTAGGCACTAAAAATGCATTAACAGGAAATGCGGGCATTGCTAGCTTTATGTTCGTAGAGTTTTGTTTGCGTTACTACAAGAGAGAAAATGTTGAGAATATAAGCTATGCACACACTGAATTTTGTTTCATTTCAGGTTTTGTGTTGCTCAATTAAAGGCTACAAAAACTGAATGCATTGCAATGGTTTTAAGAATAGAGAAGCATTTCACTTTAATTAATTAATTAAGTATTGTTACAATGGAGTAAATTGCATGATTGATAACAACTGCTTGGTATTATCTGTATAAAAGGAGTTGAGTTATGTGTTTTAAACTGTATCTGAAGAAGCATGCAAGACGCATGTGAAAGCGCTTATTCTGTGTTTGTTCGATTGGAATAAAGGATCTATTTTTGAAGAATCCAGTGCTTCTCGTGGTGTGTCCTGATAGTTTTGTTTGTGGAACTTTTCTACAGTATTATTTTAAGTATTTCTCTGTGATCTCTGAACTCTTGACTGGCACGATGTAGTAAGAAGTATTGTCTTGTGTTTTTATTATTTATTATTAAATATTTTTAAACCTTTCAACTGTGTCTGTTTTGTGTAGAGATCATTTAAACGCTATGAGTACATTGCACGTATGTAGTGATGCTGTACCAAGTCACTCCACATAAGTCTTGACTGTATGGTTACACTTACCATTTGGATAATAATACTACACAGTAATAATTGGACACCCTTCATAAAGGCCTTTGAGTAGCTGATAAATATTAGTGGGTGGTGGCAGCTGGTACTACCTTATAGTCTGGGTAAAAGGGACACAGTAGGAGAACCTGTGCCAGCCTTCCCCAGGAGCGTCTGTGTGGTTGTATAAACTCTTATCTCAAAGTGTGTGTATGTGTGTGCGTGTGTGTGTGTGTGTGTGTGTGTGTGTGTGTGTGTGTGTGTGTGTGTGTGTGTGTGTGCTACTTGGGCAGGGACATGAAGCACTGGTTGGACAGAGAGGGTGATGGGGGTTTAGCTTGCCCACTAGGCTGAGATCTGGACCCTACAGCTGTGCCAGTGGGGAGTCTTACTGGGGACCTGGAGAAACCATCCCCAGACTGACTGTGATCTTTGTGTGCTCTTAAGGGAAATTGTACTTTGTTGTGTGTGCATTTATTATCCTTTCCCTATATGGATGTCCCTCACTGGTGTTAGTGATGAGGATTGAGGATCTTTGATTGCTGGGCCAGTGCACGGGAGTCACACTTGGAGTTAGCTACTTTCACACTGTGGGTTCTATCTGTGAGCCAGTTTGCAACCCACCTAGTGATATAGGGGTTGATACCTAGCTTAATGAGTTTTTCTATGATTCCCGGGTGGGGAATGGTATCAAAGGCCTTGGCCAGATGAAGGTAGGCTGTATGAACCATCTTGCCTTCATCCACAGCTCTGGTGACTGACTCAAAGAAGTCGACCAGGTTGAGCAGGCATGATCTATCCTTCACAAAACCAAACTGTGTGGGATCCAAAGTTTGGAGATTCCCTATATCCTTGTTTATTAGCTCCATGATGATGCGTTCCATAGCTCTGTATATCAGACTTGTCAAGCTAATGGGGCGAGAGTTCCCAAAGTCTGTAGTCGCTCCTCCTTTGTGGAGAGGGATGACTGTAGCAGTGTGCCTTTTCGATAGGGACAAAGCCTGAGGTGAGGTTGTGATTGAATAGAGCACACAGATGTGGTGGCAGTTCACTCTGTAGTTCATGTAGAACACAAAAAAAATTGCACTTTATTTTGCTTTTGCCTCTTCTTAAAAGTACTAAATTGTATTTATTCTGCTCCGTTTATTACTGCTTGGTAGTAGCCTGATTAAATTGTAACTGTTACTCTAAGCCTTTAGGTTTAAGAACTTGGGCTCCAGACCAGTCGTTTTACAATAAGAAGGTTTGTGGTCTGCACTGTTGTGGCAGAACAGGTAGCTTACACCCTTCTAAGCTGGGAACTGTTGATTGAAGGCTCAGTGTCTGTTATTCTAAAAGTGTATTAGTTCTGGTTAGGCTTTAGGCCAGTTATTTTTCATTAAGAAGGTTTGTGGTCTGCACTCTTGTGGGAGGAGAGGCTAGATTCTGCCCTTCTGAGCTGGGAATTTCTGGTTAAAGGCTTATTGTGCCTGCTTATTTGAACTGTTTATTTCTGAAATTGGTGCGCCTTGGTTGCTGTAGCATAGACTAGATTCAGGCATCCTGAATCTAGTTTTGTTTATATAACTTGAGCACTAATCCAGACCATCTTTTTTTGGAGAAGGTTCCCCTGCACCCTAGTGGCAGGAGTGTGCATTTAGAACTTGTCTGATCGAAGACTGCAGGAACAGGGCTCAGTTTTAGCTTTTTATTGGTTAATTTGTTTAAATCAGTTTGCTCATTTGCTACTGTCACATTTAAAAAAAAAAAAATATATATATATATATATATATATATATATATATATATATATATATATATATATATATATAAATATATATATATATACACACACACACACACATACACTTTATGCATCACCGCTTAGCTAGGGTTAGACTATTCCCGGCGTCATAAAGTCTGCTCTTCAAATTTTCCCTTAGAACTAGCCAGTTGTTTTTAGTTTTAGCACTAAAATCTGTTTCTTTGAGCTCAGCACTTGTTCAGAACTCGTAAGCACTAAATAAGCTACAAATTACTACAGCACTCAACTTTCCTCATTTGTCTAGAGGAAAACAGTTTTTAGTACTTAATAAATAAGCACCTATCCAGGCATGTCTAAGGGTCAGCTCCCTGTGTTTTCTCCTGTCTACCTGATGAATCTGGGCATCTTGGGGCAAAGCAGCAATTGCCTTATATACTCAGACAGCCGTCTCCTTCTACCACCAAACACTACAACCTGTGAGAGATGCACTTATATAGCCAAATTGGAAGCAAAGCTCTCTTCACCCAAGACTGGACTAGACAGTCAAGAGGAAAAGGTAAACACCTGCACCACACCACACTCATCACATAGTCCTTCAAAACCTACACCACCAAAACACACACATAGAAACATGAAACACACACCTACATTCGTGGAGGCTCTTAATAAAAATCTGCTCAAGCAACAGAGACCTCCAAAGCAGAAATGCAAGCAACCTCCACCCCCCAACACAACCCAAATGACACATAGCCCACAAACTCAGTGTGCCACTCAACCACAGCAGATAAAGCATAACACTGTACCTAACACTCTAGTCATAGGTGACTCTGTAGTCAGGCACACTGATGTTCAACTCACACGGCTAAACAAGGAGACTGTTACTGTCAGCTGCCTGTCGGGTGCCAGGATCCGCCACATAATGCAAGCACTCCGGTCACTCCACAACAAGTACAAATATGACTCGGTCATTGTCCATGTTGGTGTAAATGACCTGAGACGTACCTCCCTAGACTACATGAAAAGAGACATGGAGGAACTCTCTGATCTTGTAGCCTAGGCAGGTATGACCCTAGCCCTGAGTAGCATCCTGCCATCACCCAGAATGATACCACAGTACAAGGACAAAATGATTGACTTCAACAATTGGCTAAGCTTCTGGTGTCATTCTAAGGGGATCCATTATCTGTCTGCCTCGGATGACAAGATCGACAGACCACAATGCTTTGCCAGAGATGGCCTGCACCTGTCACCCTTGGTATTCCGGATACTGACCAAGGCTCCTGCCACCTCTATAGTGCCTTTTTTAGGCAAGGTTCAAATGACAAATTCACCACCTTAGCAGGTACAAGCAAGCAAAATCTGAGGGTAATGCTACTCAACGCTAGAAGTCTAAACCTCACAATGCATTCACTTGAGGCACTCCTTAAAATGGAGAACATCGACATCTGTGCAGTGACACAGACCTGGTTCAAGGCACCAGAGAGCAACCCTGCATTACCAGGCTATAATTCATACCACACCATTCGGCCACCAAACTGGGACCGAAACACTAAAGGTAGAGGCGTGTCCATATTCGTTAAGGATATCCACACCTCCAGGCTAGTTGCTCAGCATAATGCATCCGAGATTATCCAAGTGTAACTAACTCTGGGTAGATGGCAATTCAAACTATAACTTACTACAAATCCCCCACCATGCCCCAGGATTCCCACTCCTCATTTCCTGATACACTGGAAAATATTAGGGTACAACCCAACACCCTAATAATGGGCGATTTCAACTACCCCACCATTAACTGGGAAAACTACTCATGTACCAACTCTTTTGCTCAACGTTTTCTGGAATTCATAAATTTCAATGCCTTGGATCAACTTATCCACACCCCCACCAGGAGCAGCAATATCCTAGACCTGGTCATTACCCAACATGGGTGACTGGTGTTCCACACCAGAGGTCAATTCCTCGTTGGTCAAATCCGACCACAAGCTAATCACCCTAGACATCCACATCCCACCCCCACCCCCGTCAGGGAAACCACCGTAAACAATTTCTCCAAATCCAGCTTCACGCTTCTTAAGACAGAAGTGGTAAACTTCACGACACCCATGCAGATGGACAACAGAGGTACAATTGCTAAATCCTACACAAATGCACTTTATAAGCAATTACACGAGTGCATGGATCGTGCTGTCCCTAACAGAACCAAGATGCTATCCTCCAAAAAAAGGAAGCCAATCTGGTGGTCCCCTGCCATAAATAAACTCTTCAACAGAAGAAAAACGGATGCAAAAAAAAAAGAGTAAAATCCCATGATTGGAGGAACTCCCTGGTCAGCCTCAGTAAGAAGCTGAGATCCCTCATAAAATCCTCCAAAGCTGGTTACGAAAACAAAATCGCCACTGATTCTAAAGACAACCACAAATAATTCTATAGCTATGTCAAGAATCTGAATGGCAACACTCAGATCTGCTCTGAGTTACAGCACAATGGCACTAAATATACAGAACCAACTGATATTGCCAACATCCTGGCAGATAGATTCAGTGCTAACTTTACCCCACCCCCTAAAGGGCCCATCTCTATACCGGAAGAATGCAAAGTTCCTGTAATCACGGCTGCACAGGTAAAAAACACACTCTCCAAAGTCAAGAACACAGCATCCATGGGACATGACAACATCAGGCTGTGTTCTACACGAACTGCAGAATGAACTGGCACCCCATCTAGCACCATGTTCAATCATAGCCTCACCTCAGGCTTTGTGCCCACTGAATGGTGCACAGCGACGATTATCCCACTCCACAATGTCTCCTAAATCTGATCGACTTCGAAGCTGTAGACAAGGGTAAGGTGGTTCACACAGCCTATCTAGATCTCGCCAAGGCTTTTGACACCATCCCCCACTCTGGAATTATAGATAAACTCACTAAACTAGGCATAAATCCCTATATCACAAGATGGGTTGCCAACTAGCTCACTGACAGAACCCACACTGTGAAAGTAGCAGACTCCAAATCGGTCTTCAGACCAGTGACAAAGTATGTAGATGTTCGAGTGTCTTCACTGTTGCAGTCATGACTGTAGGGTTCTCCCCTGCCGGCAGGCAGCCCTCGGTCGGCCAGAATCCCAAAGTCTGGGTCCGGCGTCGGCTGTTCAACCATGCTCCCTGATGTCAGAGCGCCAGGAGTACAAAGCTGACAGCCGACGCCATCTTCTCCAGTTTTTCTTGCCCCAGATGTCAGGAGTCCCAAAATGAAAAAGGTCCCATATCCTTTGCAAATACACCTCAGAAGAATGGTGAAAAAAGGAAATACACAAAAGTAAAAATAAGAGGGGACAGGAGGAGGGACCCAGACTGCAACAGTGAAGACACTCGAACATCTACATTTATGGTAGGTGTACATAACTGTACTATGTTCATCGTGTTTCACTGTTGCAGTCATGACTGTAGGGTAGAATCCCAAAGCTGAAATAAAGGGAGGTGGTCATAAAAAGGAAGAGGCAGCTAAAAGGCCCTGCAAGACTGCAGAGGCAAAGCCTGCCCTAGACTTTAGAGTAGAGAGGTAGATTGTAGTGCTTAGAAAAAGTATGCACTGAACTCCAAGTTGCAGCTTCCAAAATGTCTTTGGTAGGAACTCCCCTGAGGAAGGCCGCAGAAGTGGCAGCAGCTCTGGTGGAATGAGTCCGTATACTCCCTGGGATTTGCTTTCCATGGTGAGAATAACAAAATCTGATTCCATGAGCAATCCATTTAGAAATGGTCTGTTTTGAAATGGCTTTACCTTGGGAACTTGAAGCATAAGAAACAAACAATTGTTCTGATTTTCTGATGTCCTTGGTTCTGTTCAGGTAAAAACGTAGTTGTCTGTGTACATCCAAGGAATGTAGGATCCTTTCCCCTTTATTTTGAGGAGTGGGGAAAAAGTTGGCAAGTGGATAGTTTGATTTAAAGCCACTTTGGAAACCACCTTAGGCATGAAGGTAGGATTAGTCCTCAAAGATACCCTGTCTTGATGAAAAATAATATAAGGTTCCACAGCCATAAGAGCTTGTAACTCTGAAACTCTCCTGGCAGAGGTTAGGGCTAACAGGATAGCTGTCTTCCAAGATAAAAACTTGATGTCAGAAGAGGAAGCAGGCTCAAAAGGAGGCAAGGTTAGTTTTTCCAAAACATAGTTGAGATCCCAAGCAGGAATGGGAGGAGATCTAGGAGGTCTTAAGTTCTTAGCTCCTCTGAGAAACTGTCTCATGAGCTGGTGGGAAAAGAGGGGAGGGTCTGTATTATAATGAGCAGAAATAGCAGAGGCATGTATCTTAATGGAAGAGAAAGAGAGACCCTTATGTAAGAGATCTGTCAAGTAAAGTAAAATTAAAGTAAGGTTAGGAAGAAGAGGATCAGAATCCTGAGCCTGCATCCAGGAACAAAATCTTTTCCATTTTCCTGCATAAGATTTTCTAGTGCTAGGACGTCTGGCTTCTAAAATGACATCCATAACCTGCTTGGGTAGTAAAGCAGAAATAAAAGGTCCTGGATTAACCAGGCCGCCAGGCTGAGAGTTCTGACATGAGAGTGTAGAACCTGACCTTGATGTTGGGACAGAAGGTTTGGAGACTGAGGTAAAATCCAAGGGGGCTCCAGGCATAAGTTTTTTAGAGTTGGATACCAAAACTGCCGAGGCCAATTTGGAGCCAGCAAGATTATCATCTTGGGCTTGTCCTGTTTTATCTTCAATAAAACCCGTGGAAGAAGAGGAAGAGGCTGAAAGGCATATCCCGAGAGGTTCCTCCAACTGAATGACAGGGCATCCACTTTCCAAGCTTCTCTGTGGAAAGTCCTGGTGCAAAAATTCTGTAGTTGATGATTGAGATGGGATGCAAAGAGGTCTATGTGAGGACATCCCCAGACTTCTGTTATCATCCTGAAAATTTTGGTGTCCAGCATCCACTCGTGTGGATCCGAAAGGTTTCTGCTCAGACTGTCTGCCAGGAAGTTTTGTTTCCCTGGTAGAAACTGAGCTTGAAGATCCAGATTGCAAGCTAGAGCTATGTTCCATAGATCCATGGCTAGTCTGCAAAGGGGGTAGGAATGAGATCCCCCTTGCTTGTTTATGTACCACATAACTGTGGTGTTATCTGTCCGTATTAGCAGTTGTCCTGGTTGTAAAAGATTCCTGAAGGCCAATAGAGCTTTCTGAACGGCTAACATTTCCTTTAAGTTGATATGCAGGTGCGTCTGATCCTTTGTCCAAAGGCCCTGCAGACAATTGCCCTGAAAATGGGCTCCCCAAGCATAATCCGAGGCGTCCGTGGTTAGAATCTGAGTGGCAGGAGGCAGACGGAAGGGTTTCCCTTTGTTTAGAGCACATGCCCTGGACCACCAAAGAAATTCCTTTTGAAGGCAAGGAAGGACAGAGATCAGTATGTCTAAACTGTGGTAATGCTGAGACCATACACATTTTAGGTACCACTGTATTTTCCTCATGTGTAGTCTTGCATATGGTATGAGAAGGATGCAGGAGGCCATGTAACCCAAAGCCTGCAGGAATTTCCTTGCAGATAGTTGAGTTAAGGTTGCCAAGGTTCTGAAAGTTGAAGCCAGCTGTAGTTGTTTTTCGGATGTCAGAAATGCCATCTGGGTTGTGGTGTTTAGAAGAGCACCCAGAAAAGTTATCTGTTGTGATGGTGTCAAATTTGACTTTTTTATGTTTACAGAGAATCCCAGGAACTTGAGAAGGTTCTGTACAAATTCTAGATGTTGGAGTAAGACATCCTTGCTGTCTGCCTGAATTATACAATCGTCCAGATATGGGTAAATTTGAATTCCCTTGAGTCTGCAGTAAGCTACTACTGGAGCCAGGCATTTGGTGAAGACCCTGGACGCAGTAGACAATCCAAAGGGCAGCGCAGAGAATTGAAAGTGCCTCGATCCGGCCTTGAACCTGAGGTATTTTCTGCGATCCTGCCTGATGGGAATGTGTAAATATGCCTCCTTTAACTCCAAAGTTACCATCCATGCATCTTTGGACAGCATTGGAAGTAGCTGCTGAAGAGTAAGCATCTTGAATTTTGGAATCTCTAAAAAGGTGTTCAAGATCGACAGATCCAGAATAGGTCTCCATGAGTTTTGCTTCCTTGGGACTAGAAAGAGCCTTGAGTAAAAACCTTTTCCCATCTCTGAAAGTGGAACCAGTTCTATGGCATTCATAGCCAAAAGAGCTTCCACCTGGTTTAAGGCCTCCGTCCATTGATGTTTTGGAAGGTCTGGCCATCCGCTTGGCCTTGGCAAGGTATGAAAATGGAATTTGTAACCTCTTAAATCACATCCAAAACCCACTCGTCTTGGGTTATTTGAGTCCAATTTTGATAGAAAAGAGAGCGTTTTCCTCCGAGAGGGGCTTCTAGGCAAGAAGTACCTGTAGCCCCACAGAGGGAGTCATTGAGTTTGTTTCCTTTGAGTTTGTGACCTGTCCTCTCCTCCCCTAGGGGTGGAAGCAGTCCACTGTCTTGGTCTATAAGAAGCTTGTGTTTGAGACCTTCCTCTGGAGCATCTATATCTACCCCTCTGAGGCCTGTCTGAAGTGGGAAAGGACCAATTTTTTGAAGGCCAATTCCTGCTAAATCTAGGTGGCTGTACTTGTAAGAAATCTTTAACTGTTTGCATGGATTTCGCCTTATCCTCCATCTTTTTAATCACCTCTTCAGCTTTTGATCCAAACAAAACATTATGCTGAACAGGAGCATCCAATAATTTAGCCTTTACTTGTTCAGGCAAATTGTGTTCCTTTAGCCATGCATGCCTTCTAATAACAGTGCCAGAGGCCGCAGCCCTACAAGAAGCCTCCAAGGCATCAAATCCACAGTGTAAACCATGCTTCCCAACTTGTTCAGTGGCATGCAATAAGTCATGTAATTCCTTGTCATCTGCACAGGCAGAAATGGAAGTAAGCTTTTGTTTTAAAACAGACAAGAGAAATTGCTGGTATTTAAACATATGAAACTGACAGTTTAAAGCCCTAATGGACAAAGTAGCAGAAGTGTACACCTCTTTTCCCCATCTTTCTAAGGATCGAGAATCCTTTTCAGTAGGAATGGGATTTTTGGCAGAAGCAGCCTTAACTCCCTTAGGACCCTGAGAAATGGTTTCAGGGTCAGCAGAAGGGTTCTTACATAAAAACTGATGGGAATCAGGAACCCTGTAATATCTATCAGGCTTAACCGGAGCAGGAGGAAAAGAGTCAGGGGTTAAATTAGCCTCCGAAAAGGCATCATCCACAATATCCAAAACAGGAGGAATAGCCAGGGGTCTATGTTGGGGAAGAAGAAGAAAATCCCTCAGTCTTTTCTTAGATTCCGAATACTCCTGTCCTTCCCAGTGGAAATGTTCCCTCATTTCATGCAAAGTTTCCCCAAAAGAGAAATCCTCAGGGGGAGAAGCTGAAGGAATGGATTCTTCAGCATCAGAATCCTCATAAGGAGGGAAAGAATATTCCTGATCAGAAGAAATTGAGGAAACAGAAGCCTGATCAGAGGAATCATAGTAAACATCCTGCCTTGGCCTTTTATCTGGAGGGGGATGTGAATCCCTAATCATAGTAAGTAAATCCTCCGCCATCTTGAGTAACTGTTTCTGTGACTTGGGAGCCGGTTCAGAGGAGGCCTGAGTTGTAGTCTTTGGTTTAGAAGGAGTCTTTGCCTTTGCCTTTATCAGAAGCTGAGTAGGCCTGAAAACCCCTTCGGAAGCCGGTACCTGCACAGCGGCTCCGGACCCATCCGAAGGAGCATTGTCCGAAGGTCCTGCAACAGAAATATTTAAAGGCCTGGTTGGCTCCTCATGAGAGTCCGTTTCGGCTGTCGGTTCTGAAATGGCCGACGACAGGGGCTGCAAAAGCACCTCACTGACGACGGCTGAACCTGAAGCTGGCTCCGCTTGTGCGCTATAATCAGATTTGGACCTCGGAGGCCTGTCTTTATCCTTGCGACGTTTGTGAACTCCGGTAGCCGGAACCGTATCCGACGACATTTTGTAGTTAAAGCGCCTACCGAAGTAATGAAAAGCAAAATCGTACCTTCGCTTAATTGTACGTTGATTGAATCTAGTACAAAACCGACAACTAGATACGTCGTGGTCAGGGCCTAAGCAAGGAATACAGTAAGAATGAAAATCCTTATGAGGTATTTGCTTCCCACATGAAATACAATTATTAACTTTTTCTGACATCGGAGTGGAGCAAGAAATAAGTTTCCCCAACGGGGTACTTAGCTTTGAGTGGAGAAGAAAATCTTCGGACTGAAGTATATGAGAAAAAATCGTCAGGAGTCAGCCGACCGGCACTTGCGAACTGCTATCACCGCACGGCAAGAAAGACTGGAGAAGATGGCATCGGTTGTCAGCTTTGTACTCCTGGCGCTCTGACATCAGGGAGCATGGTTGAGCAGCCGACGCCGGACCCAGACTTTGGGATTCTGGCCGACCGAGGGCTGCCTGCCGGCAGGGGAGAACCCTACAGTCATGACTGCAACAGTGAAACACGATGAACATGTGGAGTACCACAGGGTTCAGTCCTGGGTTCTCTCCTGTTTGGTATCTACTTTTCTGAAGTACAGGCTAACACAGAAGGTCTTTGGCTAACGAAGTTCGCAGATGACTGCAAACTAGGAGCCATAATCAAAACTCCTAACGATGTGGACATCCTACAAAAGGGCCTCACAGAGACAGATGCCTGGTGTCAAAGCCACGGCCTCAAGCTCAATGCCAAAAAGTGCATTGTCATCCCGTTTGGTAAAATCTCTGTACCCATGAGCTACCACATAGGTGGTAATCTACTTAACACCGAAACTGCGATAAGAGACCTTGGGACACAGGTGGACAGTAGCCTCTCCTTTGATAATCACATCGCCACAGTAGTCAGGAAATCCTTCTACGTGGCACACCTCATCACAAAAGGTTTCTCATCCAGGAAAAAAAAAAGGTCACTGTTCCCTTATACTCGTCACTCATTAGACCCATTATAGAGTACAATGCCCCTTTTGGTATGTACCTCACAAGACATCTACAACAACTGGAAAGGCCACAAAAATACCTCACAAAGAGGATTACTGTCCTCAAACAGATGCCCTATGCAGATCGTCTCAAAAAACTCCAGCTTTACTCTGTCGCATATCGCCTACTCAGAGGTGATCTCTGCCTAACATACAAAGCTATGTCAAACCCAGAGCTGTTGGACATTCTCCACTTAAAGAAATCCCAATCCCTCAGAGCTACACACTCTAGGGACCTAAACCTTGTCACCACAATAAACAGAACATGCTGGAGGAATAGATTCCTGTCCCAGAGACTTCCCATACTCTGGAACAAACTACCTATCTATATCAAACAAAGCTCCTCATTAGCACTCTTCAAGAAAAATCTTGATGATTGGATGAGAAATAGGAAATTCACCCCGGGATCACCTCTGTGGCTCTGCTTCACAGGGGCACAGGAAAATAATTTTCTTGGGTGGCGAAAGCCAGGGTACCTTTTTGGCTATGCTAATATAGGCCCTAGGGCCAATAGCCTAGTACCTACCTATGAACCTATTGTTGGTCTTGGACAGTGCTGTTTTAACCTGTGCAGCAGTAATACTGGGTGCCTGGCAATCTACTGGTATTATATATATATATAAACAAATATGCATACATATGTATGACCTTTTAACTCTCTGTCTTGATTGTTGCTTGGGATATTTTGCAGTCACCCTAATGTTAAGGATATCATGTTGCCTTATAAACTGATATTTCCCAAAAAATGGTTAAATTAAACACTTATGTTGTACTAACATGTCCAGAAACAGACTGAAAAGTACAGTTATGCAAGTCTTACTTACCCATAACAGTAGATATTCACATTTTTTCACCGCTACAGTAGCCTACAGTTAGTGTCCTGCCAAGGACACAGCACCCAGCCAGTTTGCTAAAGCTCTATCTCTACTCCCTCTCACTCATTTTGGTCTGGCTGCTGATTAGCTGCACCCTTCCTGGAAGGAAGTAGGTTAGCGACCAGAGAAAGGAAGGAATATTCATCCTGAGCTAACAACCGACAATGAAAAATCACCATAAAATCATAAAAACAGCAACAATGACAACCGTGACAAAGATGATTGTGTCCATCCTAAACCATCTATCAAGGGGGAAGGTGGGTGGATGCAGCTACTACCTTCTAACATCTACTGTTGTAGGTAAGTAGGACTTGCATAATTGTGATACATTCTTCATTCTCAGTGCTGCAGTAACCTATGGGTAGATTTTGAAAGCGTACCCTACCTGGGAGGAGGAAGGACAAGGGTCCAAAAGCCCTTGAAGAATGGTCATAGCAAAGCCTGTCCAGGACCTCGAGAAGGAATCCAGTTTGTGGTGCTTTGTGAAAGCATGAAAAGAGGACGAAGCTGCTGCCTCTTGAAAATGTCTAGCGTCCACTTCTTTCCGGCATGCCATCAAAGAGGTCAAGGTTCTGGTAGAATATAACTTAACTTTATATTGAATAGTTACACCATGGTAAGTATAGCAAAAAACGATTATAGAGGACAACAATCAGGATATATTCTGTTTAGACAAAGTTTGGCCTTTCTAAGTTCCATCATGGGAAACAAACAGATGTTTAGCCTTCCTAAAGGACTTGGTTCTGTCAAGGTAGTACCTGAAAATATGTTCTACCTTTTTTTTTTTTTGCTCTGGGATGACAACTGGGAGACTGATGGTTGATTCAAGGTAAACTCACAAACAACTTTAGGCAAGAATGAAGAAATAGTGTGTATAGTGTTCACCCGCCATGAGAGTTTGCAACTCAGATACTTTGCAAATGTCAGGGCAACAAGTAAACTAGTTTTCCAAGTAATGAAATGCAAGTCAGCATGATAAGCTGGTTTAAAGGGAGTTAAGGTCAGTTTTTCTAGAACAAAACAGAGAACTCAAAGAGGAGGAATTTGCTTGCTAGGGGGGTTTCTTGTGCTAGACACCTTTCAGAAACTGTCTGACCGCAAATACAGAATAAAGAGGGGGTCCACAGGCAGACAAACTGAGATAGCTGTAATATGCATCTTGATGTAAGCATACAGCAAGCCATCTTTAAGTAGCTCACACAAATATTTGAGAACCAGAGGTGATACTTCCCTTTCAGAACCCCTGTGACTGGGACGTTAACAACTAAAAAAATCTCACCCATTTGCCAATGTAAGACTTTCAAGTCTTTCCTGCCTACTTCAGTACCTGCTGCAAGTCCTAATGAAGAAAGTGCCCAAAAGGTATTAATTTTTTTTTCATGCACTACCTCTTACCTTCATGATTCCTCTCTGCCCAATAAGCCCGTCCCCCTTCTGTCTGAGGGCTCAGCTTAGGCATTCTACTTACACTCAGCAGAGGAGTGGGCCAAGCACTGCGAGTCCTAATGTCATACACGTGAGGTCTGGGATTTCTTTTGCTGGTGTATTTCCCTTTACCTACATGCCTAGCCTTCACTACGACTGGCTGGGTATAGAAAATACCCATGGCCCCTAAGAGCATGCATCAAGCTATCTCTCCCACCCACCAGACTGGCGTCTATTCATCCTGGCTCTAGTCTTCACTAGAACACTCTAAAGAGACATCAGCACATACCCCCCACCCAGGAGAGGAATGCCACAACTACTCAGCCAACTCAGTCAAGTACCACAGCCACTAATCAAACCCGGGTCGTAGTCAGGGCTTTATCCCTCTTCAACACTGTAGTGGCTTAAAAGGTATTAAAACTGAATCAATCCAGGCTTCAATTGTAGTTGATATATGACAGGGTGTATCAATCTCCCCTTTCTCTGTGTGAGTAAATCCAATCTGCGACAAAGCTTATGGTAATTGTCCCGGACTAATTCCATAAAAAGGGAGTTACTGCAATGATTTTTGGTAATTCTTTCTGAATCTTAAAGGAAAACTCCACCTTAGAACTAAAAAAAAAAACATGTTTTTGTTCATTGTAGCTTTGTTTTCTGAGCTATTTCAATACCTCACAATCACTCCAAGTGCTTTGTTTACAATTTTAATGTGTTTCTGTCAAAATGGCAGATGATGGGGGCTGCCTTGGTAATGTGATCTTGTTTTCTTGCTTTCATTCCTTCTTCCCAGAATACATTTCAAGCCCTCTTTACATGAGTCATGTTAGACATAAGGAAGTGGTGGTGTTTTCATATGCCATTAAGATAGAATGGCAGGAGTGTGAAGCACTGTCATCTAAACACACCTTCTGTAATACAGCTACTTCTTTGTTTCCCCTGACTGAGCTTCATTTATATGTCTGTCAGAGCTTGTTCTATGCTATAAATAGCTGCTAGGTACTTCCAGCAAAAGAAAGTAGGTAAATAGCAGACTTTTGTAAAGGGATTATTTTGTAGCTCTAAAAATAATTAACAGACCTTCCTCCACAATCTCATGCTGAGGTGTGAAGACTCTCACTGCAGTAAATTATCCTTGCTGTATCATGATAATTAGTAGGATTCCAAATGAAGTCTGTCTGCTATTTCCCAATGTCTTCAGTGTGACGTTTTCTCTTTCTCATGAATGATGCAAAATTAAAATGTTCTTTACTGATTCCTTAATTATTTCTGTCATGTTCACTCCCCTTTTCTTCTAATTCATATTTATTTATACTTTGGTAACCAGGAAAGTGAACTGGGTCCTGGATCCTTTTCAGCCACTACTCTGGCTACACTGGCAAAGATAATAAGTAATAAATGCACTTAACAATACAAAGACAAAAAAATACAGACACAAAGGCATTGACAAAGATTGCATGCGCAACACATAGCCAATGTGTGATAGTGAATAAGTAAAACATTAAGCAACATCTACTAGAATGTATACATTAATAATGCTTAACTCTACTATGGTAAGTTTATTATAAATAATGAACTGTATGCACCCATATTACATACATGTGTGTGTGTAGGTATTTTATATGTGTATGTAGGTGTAAGTACACGTGTCCAAAACCATGACAGTGTGTGTGTGTGTGTGTGTGTGTGTGTATGTATGTGTGTATGTATATATGTGTGTGTGTGTGTGTGTGTGTGTGTGTGTGTGTGTGTGTGTGTGTGTGTGTGTGTGTGTGTGTGTGTATGTGTGTGTGTGTGTGTGTGTGTGTGTGTACGTGTGTGTGTCTCTAACAGAAAACTAGATTATATGCTTGTGTCTACCTCATGTCCTTTAAAGAAAGCTAATCAAAAAGGAAATTTTGTGCAACTGTATATGTTTATTTACACAAACACACATGCACACACATATACGCATTTATATATATGTGTGTGTGTGTGGATCCACTTTTTAATTTCGAAAACCCAAAATCTCGACTTTCAAAATACTGATCCCAGAAAGTCGAGATTTTGGAATCTCGAAATTAAAAAGTAAAAAAAAAAAAATAATAATAAAACAACTACAACAATGTTTTTGCAGGGGGTCAAGCCCCCCTGCACCCCCCCTGCAACTTAAATATACCATCTCCGAGATCACGCTACGGTGAAGAGAATGGTAATTCAGACGCTGGCTCTTTGATCCCTGCTTCTAACATATGTTCTAGTACTGGTGGAAACAGGTCTGTCTAGTTTGGTGGATGTGAAGGAATACCCCTGAAAGGAGGAGGAGAGTCCACCCACTGGCAAGAGAATCCTTCCTGAATCACATTCAACACTCATCTGTCTGAAACTGTTTGAACTCAGGCTAAGGGGTTGAGGTTCTGTTTGTGTGAGTGAGCTAGGGGAAACTGGGGCAGGAGGAGTGGGTAAGGTGATCAACTTCTTGACACAGTCATTTATTAGCTGGAGCTTGGCTCAGTTTGGAAAAGTTACTTCTTGCATTTGCTTTGGAAGACTTATCCTCCTGCCATTTTCTTTTTGGGGCTTTCTTGTTATTAGGCAGGGATTTCTATTCGTTCTGCCCCCTATAGGTTTAAGAAGAGGCCTTATTTGGATAAACCTGGGTACCTGAAAAATCTTGGAGACTCCATGTTTCAGTTTACCTCTCTCATCGCACTGTTTCAGAATATGTGCTAAGTGGAGAATAAAGAATTTCAGATTTCAAATCATCATAAAAATTCCGATAACGTAACCAAACAAAACTTGGACACCACAGAAGAAGCAGAAGCTCTAAACACAGTGTCAGCACAATTATACAAACTTCTCAGAGTATGTTTGGAAATTTGAGTGAAGTTAGAAACAACTGGATTCAGATACGACCTGCCTTCTGGAGACAATAAAGAAGTAAATTCTTCCAAAGTATAAGCACATTTTAAGACAAGCTTACACATACAGCCCTGACAATTCTAGACACTAAAGACTAACACAGTAGAAGCAAACAGTCTCTTACCTTATTTGTCTAACCACTTGCTCTCCTTGTCAAGGAATAATGTGTAAGAGGAAGCCAAAGATTTTTTGTTAGCTTTTGTTGCTGGAGTTATTGCAACAGGGTCAGCTAGCAGTTAAGAATAAAGGCATTTTAATCTTTAAAGACCCTATACTATTTATCAGCTTTTCTTTGGAACTGCAGCCAGTAGGTCAACAGCCTTGCAGGCAGCTTTAAAACGGTCTTCAAGAGCTGGCAAAATGGCAGGAACAGGTGCACAATTAGGAACTTCATCCTGTAACAGATCATAAAATATACCCAGTTCTGGGGAACCTCTGTTGCCAAGCAAAAACATTGTTCAGTCGAGTAACAGTCTCAGCAAAGGAAAAAAAAAACTTGTCTAGAATTAACTTCAGGATCACAATTTGAAGCAACACAGTTCTGGAGGATGGATTTCGGAGGAGAATCACCCAAGTGCCTGTGAATCCTCACTCTCTGAAACCACTTAATGTTCCTTGGCAATACCTACACTAGAACTGTAAAAAGGCAAACAAGCCCCAGAACTGACTGACTGCAAAACACCCCTAGCCAAAGATATAACATCTGACTTATATACAGAAATAATCTGATCATCTGCCCTGTAACAAAGTTTTTGTTTCTTTGACTAGGAATATCCCTACTGGAAGAAAGGTCAGGGGACAGCCTTTTGCTCTTAGCAAGAGGTCTCTTTCCATGGACAACTCCTGTACCTAAGGTGTCTGGCTCTCTTATACCTGTAACAGGTACTGGAACAACCCCTGAGGATGTGTGCAAACTCCCTCCCATCCATAGTGACCATTACAGCTACAACAGAGGGAGACAAGGCAATAGGTAAGTGACTTGTGGAACCATACTTGGCCACACCAGAGTCACCAACAGTAAGCTGAGGCAATAATTTTACTTGTTTTTGTCTTTTTTGGTATAAATGGAGTGGAAGAAGCAGAACCGGTTATATTATCCATGCTGCAGCAATAGAAGAAGCCTGATTACCAGTATTGTAAGCCCAGTTACACTGGGAGAAGCTGTGTTTTCACTAGTAACCACCAAGGACACTTTCCTTCCCCCATACTAGTAAACACAAGCAGTACACTGAAAATTGTGCCACCATACCTTAAATTATTAGTCAGAAAGATCACAGAACACTTTTTACCTCAGAAACAAAATAACATTCTAATTCGTGGTATTCTCGTAGCATTTTTTTATTCTGCAGTAACATTCTAATTCTGTTAAAAACGGTAATAGTCAGGGAAAAAAAACATACATGCCAACTGTAAAAGCACAGCCCAAATACTTAACATTTTTTATAAAATCATAGTTTTCCACAGAAAGTTGGAAAACACGCCAAGTAAACAGAGCAGAAGCAAATATAATGTTTGATGAAAGCCAGTATTCTGAAGGTGAAATACCACAAAAGCTGTTTTTTTTTTATATTAAGGTAGATCAGAAATAATACCATATATATATATATATATATATATATATATATATATATATATATATATATCTAAAATAAAAAATAGGAAACAAGCAAAGCTGCCACCAACTAAGAATAAAAAAGATGCGGATCAGTAGACACCTGCTGAGAATTAAGCTCGTACACGAGAGAGTAAAAGTTAATCCTTTATTCCACAAATGTACAGTTTAGCGCTTTCAACTGGTAAAACCCAGTCTTCTTCAGAACAGCTTGAAAATACTCACACACAGATATTTATAATCAAAGTGAGTCATTCAATAAAAAAGTCCGCCAAAACTTTTTAAAGGTGTACTTCTCACTTAGTGACTGAATCAAAGTCACAAGGTAAAATACATTTATAAGTCGATGAAAAAACTATGTACCTACTTAATAAGTCACAAAAGTGTGTGCATAAAAAAATGTAAAAAATCCTATCTAATCTAAGGTAAAACACTTCACAATAAACATAAAACTGCATTATTCTAAACAGGTGAACTGAAGAGAATATGTCTAAGCCCACTAAAGGAGCAAGTTCAATATAAATCTAACCTATAAATAAATAAATTATGTGAAGAAATGGATCAAGACTTACTGGGAGAGTATCAAAAAAGGTTTAATGCTAATAAACTCATTCAGTCCAGGTGGTCTAGTAGCATCTAATATGATCTGCCACCTGCTCTCCAAGGCAGCCAACTGCATCTTCCAATTCCCTCCAAATAATGTGCTCTTCACTTGGTCTATAATGGCAAAACGAAAATGATGCTCTCCCCCATGATCATTTATATGTCTATATAGAGCATTTTTAGAATCTTTTTTCTGAATACGATATAAGTGTTCATAAATACGTTTTTTTAAAAATCTTTCTGTTTTGCCAATATAGTACGCGGGGCAGGATGTGCAGGAGGCTAAATAGATCACCTGACTAGTATTACAATTCCCTGTTCTAGTCTTAATACAAGTATAGTTTGTGTCTTCAAGTCGAATGTATCTATCCTCATTAATATGGCTACACTGTTTACATCTTCCACATTTTCTAGTACCTTTATATATGTCTACTTTGTCAATGTTATTACTAGCCTTCTCCAAAATTCTTTTTAAATTTATACCTGTCTTATATACAAATTTAGGTATACGTCCCACAATTTGGTCCAAATTAGAGGCTGTAATAATATCCCAATGTTGGCACAGGATGTCCTGGATGAAATTAGTGTGTGGAGTGTATGTTAAAATACATGCCCGACCAAACAATTTTTGTTCATCTCCTTCTACTTTCATACTAGCTACATAATTGCCCAATAATGGTGGATATTTCTTTCCCCATTCCTTCTGTACGTAGCATGTAACATCTTTAAGCATACTTTCCGGATATCCACAGTTGAGAAATACATTTTTAATAACATCAAGTTCTAACCTCATAACAGATTCAGTCGAAGACATCCTGGCCGCTCTAATACACTGCCCCTTAACTATATTTTTAAAAACGTGTGGTGGATGGTTACTGGAAAAATGTAAATAATCATTGGAAAAGGTTGGCTTCCGATAAATCTTGGAAGTAAAGCCTTTATGATCCAGTCCAACCAAAACGTCCAAATAGGGGATGTTTACTGCACTGGTGTTGTAAGTAAATTTTAAGAATTGAGAAGAATTATTAAGGAATGACATAAATTCTTGCAACCTCTCTAAAGATGTCTGCCATAAAATAAAGATATCGTCCAAATTTCTTGCATAAAATTTTATATCAGTAAAGAAATTGCTCTTAAATAGTAAAACCAAAAAGCTTTTTGGTGTTTCTGGTTTTACAAGTGTTCGTGGTGCTCTTAAATAGTACTTCATCCTCCCATTCCAACATCACAAGGTTTGCAAAAATGGGAGCACAAGATGCTCCCATGGCAACCCCCTTGATTTGTCTGAAGAACTCTCCTTGGAATACAATGTAATTATGATCCAGGACCAATCCCATCATGTCACATAGTAAAGAGACCTTGTCCCAGCTTAATCCAGAGTATTTCCTCAAGCTGTTTGAAAAATATTACAGGCCAACATCTTTAGGTATACTTGAGAATAGATCCACTACGTCTATAGTTAAGAGGGTGAGATCGGTTCTCCAGTTTTCTTTAGTTAACTTCCCCAAAAAGCTCCAAGAATCTTTCATAATATGTGGGATGGCCCCATAGATGTGCTTGAGCTGATTATCTATCCATCTACCAACATTGAATGTTTTAGACTTAGACCCAGAGATAATGGGTCTAAATGGAGGTTTGTCTATAGATTTGTGTATCTTTGGGATCCCAACAATTTTGGCCAACACCGGGTAGTCATTTTTCAAAAACATATATGTCTCATTAGTAATCCTATTATCTATTAAGTATTCTTCAATAGCCAAATCTATACGTCTATGACCTATATTGATCTGATTAATAGAAATACTTTCATAAGTATCTGTCTGATGTAATATATCATAAATACTAGAGTTGTAAACATCAGTATGAAATAAAACTATCCCTCCACCCTTGTCAGGTTTCATAATACGAACCTCCTTGTTTTGTATCACTTTATTTAAACATTCTCTTTCTAAATGTGACAGGTTGGTCTGAGTGTCATAATATATGTTGTGTTTATTTCTCAGATCCCTGTGTAACCTGTAAATATCCTTACACACCAGTTTCTCAAAACTGGATATGCTAGGATTGGAAGTTGGAACATAAGAGCTTTTTTTGCACAGTTGGTTGTTCCCTTTACTACCCAAGTTGTCCTCTTTGTTGTCATAGAGAATGGCTAAATTTAATTTACGACAGTATAACTTTACTTGTTTGATATTATCAAATAAGTCACTGCGAACTGTAGGTATAAACTTCATACCTTTACACATAACACTTATAAATTGTTCGTCAACCTCCACGTCAGTGTAATTGTAAACATTGAAGCCTTCGTAACTGGTAAGGGTACATGGGTGTGTATGTGTGAACAATGTAATACCCTGCATATTCTCAACATTATCTAAAAACTCAACAGTCGAAGTATTCAATGTGGGGTGGTCCAAACTATGTAACCTATCCCCTGTATCATCACTGACTCTAGTGTGGGCATCATAAGTTATTTCCTGTAATTGTTCCACTGTCTGTTGGGGTTCCTTGTGGATAGTGATTTGTCCCTCTGAAAATTTCCTTCTTTACTGAAACCCCTATGGATAGATCTAGTAGAGTGTATATTTAAACCTTGCTCATTAACTTTTTCCTTAGGCCAAATATATGCCCTATTGGCACTATATAACTCTATATCTCTAGTCAACTTCCTACTTTTCCTATCAAAAATACTATGTGCCTTGCTGTCTGCTAGAAAGAATTGTTTCTTAAATAAATCTTTCCAAGTGTCAAAATCAGCATTACTAGTAATTGCCTCATACATACTTTCCAATTCATCTGCTAGTGAAACCAATTTCTCATGTTGGCATTTAAGCAAGAGTTGCATATAAGCACATCCAAAGTTGTCAAACAACCCATTAAATTCGTTCACCACATCTTGTTTGTATGAAATGCCTAATGGCAATTTAAAAAACCTTAAGCCCTTGGGCACAACATTAATTTTCAAACAATTATTTAAATAACTCACATCAATTTTAGTATTTTTGTAAGAAGTTAGTCTTTTGCCAAAATCAAAAATCATTTCTTTTAATGAACTGTATACATATTCTTTATTGATGTTATTATGATGTCCTTTCTTAGCAAAGTCAAAAACATCCTGTTTGTCATTCAAAAAATGCTCCATAAGTTCTCTTTCATTAGCAGATTTGGGTAATTTGTTAAAATTATACCTATTCAACTCGACACTGCCGTGACGAGAGAAAGTCCTGAAACCCTGATTAGGGCTAGAAATATTATATTGAACAGTACCTTTGTGGTCATTGTCTAACTTCTGCTGGTTATTTCCGTAATGCTTACTCGAATGTATGGTCTTTGGCCTAGCACCGGTACGCTCAGCCTCTCGCCTTGCCTGTATAATACTGAAGTCGAATGTAAAGTCCTGGGCCGGGGATAGCCCCAACGGATCAAGAAAATTACGCTCATCATCCTGGATGGTAAAATGGCAGTGTTCCTTAAGTGAATCATCACAAGCATCAGGAAGATCTATTGCGCCGTTGGATGTATGGGCTACATCTTCGGTCACCCGAAGAACTTCTGGGAACCCTCGTTCTGGCGTAGGTAGATTTCTCCTTGAGCGTGCACGTTCTCGCTCACGTTCACACGAGTTGTACGCTGTCCGAATGATGGATGCCACCTCCCCCTCTCCATTTTTGGAAGATAAGATTCTATTTTCACGAGTTACATCACATAAAGGTGGTGAATTGAAAGTTTTATCATTTTTGGTTGCTAGATTAGTAACCAATTGAAAAAGTTTCTTCAACTCACTTTGAACGGCTGAAACTTCAGCTCGTAATACATCAAACTCTTCTCGAGACAATGAAGCACCGGAGGTGTCTTCCTGGTCCAACATCGTACTGCAACCAGGAAACAAGCAAAGCTGCCACCAACTAAGAATAAAAAAGATGCGGATGAGTAGACACCTGCTGAGAATTAAGCTCATACACGAGAGAGTAAAAGTCAATCCTTTATTCCACAAATGTACAGTTTAGCGCTTTCAACTGGTAAAACCCAGTCTTCTTCAGAACAGCTTGAAAATACTCACACACAGATATTTATAATCAAAGTGAGTCATTCAGTAAAAAAGTCCGCCAAAACTTTTTAAAGGTGTACTTCTGATTATAAATATCTGTGTGTGAGTATTTTCAAGCTGTTCTGAAGAAGACTGGGTTTTACCAGTTGAAAGCGCTAAACTGTACATTTGTGGAATAAAGGATTGACTTTTACTCTCTCGTGTACGAGCTTAATTCTCAGCAGGTGTCTACTGATCCGCATCTTTTTTAAAATAAAAAATACTTATGAGAGGAAGGGGTCCCCAAAAGGGGCCTTAGCTGTTAGGCAAGAAGCTTTTGACCGGCTGGTGTTCCTCTGGAGCTGGAGAGAGATACAGTATTTGGAGCAGTTAATATAAATTTACTTTACTCTGGTTGCTGATATACTTCCCTCCAACAAGGGTGCAGTCTATCAGCAGTGAGAGTGAGGGAAGGTAGATCTGTGGCAAGCTGGCTGAGTGCTGTGTCCGTGGCAGGACACTATCACACAGTGAAAAGTGTAGCTTGGCTAGGTTTTTCTTGTAGTTTTCACGGTACTTGCGTATTATCGCAACCACATTTTCGCGCTAATGCTGGTTGCTTCTCCTTGTGTCAACTGGGACCAATGAAGTATGAAAAAACCTCAGAGACTGGTTTTCAGGAAGGTTTCTCACTGAAATGGCTGAAGAAATAAGGTTTGAGAAACAGGTTTCCCCATTTACTGCCAGCATCTCATGATGTCAGTTAAGCAAGTCCCCCATTTCATTTAAAACGCGTTCCTTTTTCACAGCCTTTGCCCTGAGAACAGAAAGCCATCAGAAAAGAGAAGCAAAGCAGTACCCTGTCTAACTTCTTACAAAGTAATTGGGAAGGGTAGACTGTTAAAATACTCTTTTGTGGGATTTTGGTGGTGGGTTTGTAAAAACGATTAAGGGTTTTCAAATGTGAGGATTTGTGCCTAGCATGCTCGAAAGCAGCTAATCCATTGGAAATGTGTGTATGTGTGTCTAAACATCGTACACTATAACTTGCCCAAACAAAATATACATGTCCACAGCTAGTGGGGTTTGGCATTATTGGGCTGAATGCATCCACAAAGACTTAAAAAGAAAAAGTAAAAAGTCATGGACATTTAGAAGCCATATAGCTGAAACACTTGAATGTCCTTAAGGGGTCATTTGCACATATCCCATGATCCTCTATTACATGAAGTTGAAGGTATCACACAGTGAAAACTAGCTTGGCAAGGTTTTTCTTGCATTTTTTACTACTGCAACAGTGAGAATGAAGAACATTTACCTTTACCCAGTAGTGTATTACTATTACTTCCAAGTCAAGTCCAGTAAAGAGGAAAAAACACTCTGCAATAAATAACAGGCATTAAATACATTTGCAATCCTATCTCTGGTTCTTGCGAGATTTTCCATGTATCAGTGTAATAACTGTCTATTTTGAATACATTTAAATAACAATATGCATTTAGTTTTGTTCAATTCACATCTTCTAGATTAGATGCAAGGACATACCTACTGAATTTGCTCTACGATAATAATTAAAAACAAATATGCAACAACAGCCTCATCTTACATATTTTTCAAAGGCATTTTTTATTAATTTGGTTAGTGCTTCACCACATTATACTCAAAACCTAAGATTTACATTCTTATATGATTAACCCTTATCATATACTTCTACACTGAATGATATTAACTTAAATGAAATAGACTTGCAAAATTATTTATTACTAAAAACCCATAAGTCATGATTAGCATAATAAAACATCTAGCAATACTCTTTGGGTAACATATTTACAGAGCAGGATAAGACCCCTTATATTTGCAAAAGCTATCATCAGAACATCTCAGAACAATTGCTTTACTAGTACTTAAATCAGCTTTAGCCTTCACACCTGTTAGCTGGGTAAGACTTTCAATAGCTACTGCTGCACCCCAGTTCATATCATCATACAGAATTTTTCCATCTATCAGGCCATCGTGTCGCAGAACTGCAGGTTATTAGAAAATGCCTCTATTCAGCCAGTCAAGTTGGATATCTCTTCTCATGCGAGATCTATTTATCCAGTAGTTATCAATCTCTCTCAGTTCAAAAGTCTCTTTTTCTGTATGACCCAGTGGCAATTGGTCAAGTGTCAATAGTAACTCCTATCTTCCTATTTGTCTTATTTAGACTATCAAAATTCAACACTTTAACATACAAAAACACCTTTAAGATAGCAGGAAATGACAGCTCAAATTTCAGTTGTATTCGCGTACACAGTTTTGTATCATTTCTACAAAGCACGATAGCTGTCGTAGTGTCACCATAGAATAATCATATTCTATAAATACAGGTCTTTTACCCATTGAAATTTTCTTCTCTGTTACCACAACTTCCACAATAAATGTTCTTTATAATGTGTCAAGATTTATATCAACATTGGTCTAGGTTTCCCATATTTGATTCCCAAGTCTGGCAATTTCAAGCATTTCACAAGTTTTATCTCCAAATGTTTTGCAAAGGCACAATTTAGCCTCAATTCTGGCCTTACTGCCTTATCTTTCATTCAGATTAAATGTTTCGTAATCTGCTCAGGTTTATTAGCTGTCTTAACTGTCTCAACTGCCTTATCCCAGATGCTGCACATCTATTGCTTACAGGTTCATAGGTTGGTACTAGGCTATCGGCCCTAGGGCCTATACAAGCTTAGCCATAACAATTCCCTGACTACTTCTTCCCACAGTATTTACTTCGCTGGACCCCTGTCTAGCAGGGCAACTGACATGATCCCTGGAGTGAAGTTCCTATCTCCCATCCAATCATCAAGGTTTCTTTTGAAGAGGGCCAAAGAGGCGCTCTGCTTGACATGTATGGGCAGTCTATTCCAGAATCTGTGGAGTCTCTAGGTCAGGAACCTATCCCTCCAACATGTTTTGTTCATTGTGATGACAAGGTTTAGATCCCTGGAGAGTGCGTCTCTGAGGGATTGGGATTTCTTTAAGTGTAGCATGTACAACAGCTCTGGGTTTGACATGGCCTTGTATGTTAAGCAGAGATCGCCTCTGAGTAGACGATATGCAACAAAGTATAGATGGAGTTTTTTTAGACGGTCAGCATAGGGCATCTGCTTTAGGCCTGTGATTCTTTTAGTGAGGCATTTCTGCGGCCTTTCCAGTTGTTGCAGATGTCTTGACAGGTACATACCAAACGGGGTGTTGTACTATATAATGGGTCTAATGAGGGATGAGTACAGTGGGACAATGACCTCCTTTTTTCTGGATGAAAAGCCCTTAGTGATGAGGTGTGCCACACAGAAAGATTTCCTGACTTTTGTGGCGATGTGGTTATCGAAGATGAGACCACTGTCCACCTGTGTCCCTAAGTCTCTTATCACACTTTCGGTGTTCAGTGTACTGCCACCTATGTGGTAATTCACGGGTACATGTTTTTTCTCCAAAGGGGATAACTATACATTTCTTGGCATTGAGCTTGAGCCCATGGCTCTGGCAACAAGCATCTGTTTCTGTAAGGCCCTTTTGTAGAATATCCACATCACCTAGGGATTCAATAATGGCTCCCAGTTTGCAGTCATCTGCAAACTTTGTTAGCCAGAGTCCCTTAGTGTTAGCCTTTACTTCAGAGAAGTAGATGCCAAACAAGAGCAATCCCAGGACTGAACCCTGAGGTACTCCGCTTGTCACTTGTCTGGAGCTGGATTTGGAGTCAGCTACTTTTACAGTGTGGGTTCTTTTAGTAAGCCAGTTGACAACCCACCGAGTGACGTAGGGATTAATGCCCAGCGTAAGTTTATCTATGATTCCAGAGTGGGAGACAGTGTTGAAGGCCTTGACGAGGTCCAGATAGGCTGTGTTGACCACCTTACCCTTGTCCACGGCTCTGGAGACTGATTCAAAGAAGTCAATTAGGTTCAGGAGACAAGATCGGCCCTTCAGGAACACAAACTGCATGGGGTCCAGTGTTTGAAGGTTACCAATGTCTTTGTTTATAAGTTCCATGATAATACATTCCATGGCCTTGCAGATCAGGCTCATCAGACTGATGGGGCGGTAGTTCCCGGGATCCAAGGTGGATCCCCCCTTGTGGAGTGGGATAACTGTAGCTGTGCGCCACTCAGTGGGCACGAAGCCTGAGGTGTGGCTATGATTAAACATGACACTTAGGTGAGGTGCCAGTTCATTTTGTAGTTCATGTAGTACACAGCCCAGGATGTCGTCTGGTCCCATGGATGCTGTATTCTTAGCTTTGGAGAGTACGGTTTTACCTGTGTGGCCGATATTACTGGAATTTGGCAATCTTTCTGTATTGAGATGGGCCCTTTAGGCGGTGAGAGGGGGGTGAAGTTTGCACTGAATCGATCTGCCAGGATATTGGCAATATCCTTGGGATCAGTATATTTAATGCCATTCTGTTGTAGCTCAGAGCAGGTCTGAGCATTGCCATTTAGATTCTTGACATAGCTATAGAATGCCCTGTGGTTGTCTTTGGAATCTTTGGCAATTTTATTTTCATAACTAGCTTTGGAGGATTTTATGAGGGATCTCAGCTTCTTACTGAGGCTGGTAAGGGAGTTTTTTACATCCTGGGATTTTCCTCTTTTCTGCAACAGTTTCTTCCTTTTATTGTAAAGTTTGTTTATGGCAAGGGACCACCAGATTGGCTTCCTTTTTTCGGAGGAGAGCATCTTGGTTCTATTGGGGATGGCACGATTCATGCACAAGTGGATGTGCTCATACAGTGCCTTAGTGTAGGATTCAGCAGTCAAACTTTCAGTTCCCGTCTGCACGGGTGTCATGAAGTTTGTCACTTCTGACTTGAGTAACATGAAGTTGGCTTTGGAGAAGTTTTTTATGGAGGTTTTCTTACTGGGGGGGAAGGGGAGGGATGTAGATGTCAAAGGTGATTAGCTTATGGTCAGACCTGACCAACGAGGGGTGACCATAGGTGTGGAGCATCGATTTCCCATGTTGGTAATGACTAGGTCTAGGATATTGGAGCCCCTGGTGGGACTAAGGATTAGCTGATCCAGAGCGTTGGAATTTATGAATTCCAAGAACCGTTGGGCAAAGGTGTTGGTACACGAGTAGTTTTCCCAGTTAATGGCAGGGTAGTTGAAATCACCCAGTATTAGGGTGTTTGGTTGTATATTAATATTTTCCAGTATGTTTAGAAAGGTGTAGTGAGAATATTGGGGCATGGTGGGGGATCTGTAGCAAGCTACAATTTGGATTGCAGTCTTACCTAGTGTTAGTTGCACCTGGAGAATTTCAGACGCATTGTGTTGGGCAACTAGCCTGGTGTTGTGAATATCCTTGGTGAATATGGACACTCCTCCACCTTTAGTGTTTCAGTCCTGGTTTCGTGGCCAAAAAGTGTGGTAAGAGTTGTAGCCTGGTATTGCAGGGGTACCCTCTGCAGCCTTGAACCAGGTCTCAGTTACTGCACAGATATCGATGTTCTCCATTTTTAGGAGTGCCTCGAGAGAGTGCATTTTGAGGTTTAGACTTCTAGCATTGAGTAGCATTACCTTCAGATTTTGCATGCTTGTACCTGTTACGGTGGTGGTTTTGTCCTTTGAACTTTGCCTAAAAAGGCACTGTAGGGGTGGCAAGAGCCTTAGCCAGTTACC
Organism: Protopterus annectens; assembly: GCF_019279795.1. NCBI lineage: Eukaryota > Metazoa > Chordata > Ceratodontiformes > Protopteridae > Protopterus > Protopterus annectens. The sequence goes on along the minus strand of NC_056726.1, from coordinate 1,818,385,815 downwards.
TGAATCCCAGGGGCAACAGGTGCAGACCATCTCTGGCAAAGCATGAGCAAGTCTGACAGCTGCCTACAGAAGGTACTCTACATAACACATTGTAACAATCGAATATGCTTTATTCCGAACATCCAGTAACCTTTTCCTGTTTTTCAAACAGTCCAGTCAGGTTCCAAACTCAATCTGTATAGTCCCCAAACTATTTGCAGTCTGCCATGTTTGGTGGCCCTACTGTATCTCCTGATTAACTTCTCATTTCATTTCCCCATATATAGTACATGTCTCCAATTTTAAAACAAGATATTTTATTGACAGGTTGACTTATTTATTTATTTTCTTTGTTGACCAGGATAGGCAGACTGAGCCTACTAAAAGTCCCTTTTCAGTGGCAGCCAAGGGAGAAAAGCTCCAGAGATAGGAAACAACTAGCAGAATATACATTGGAAGTATAAAAAGTTTAAAACATCACAGTGAAAAATATATAATCAGAGCATATATGTTTGATTTGATCATACTATACAAGCTAGCAGAAGTTAGCTCACCAAAAGCCACATCAAATTCACTACTTTTATTTCACTATTTAGTGATTTTAACTTTAAGGTAGACAAAGTAGCCTGAAGAGGCAAATACATTGAACAAGCACCACTTGTGTTGCCAGTTAATTTTTTTTTAACTTATGTCTATGGTTGACACAGGCCCTGTGTTAGTTAAAATGAATTTTGTGACTGCCAATTAACATATGTTCCTCTGACATTTTCAAACAAATTCTGGACTATTTCACAGGTTTTGTCACATGACAGATGTATTTGATTTTATATATTAATCAAATGTATAATCAAACTGTTAGAGTAGCGTTGTCGCCTCACAGTAAGACGTTGTCCTGTTCGATTCTCAGCTAGTGTGTCATGCGTGAATGGGCGTACCTTCGTTGAAGGTTGTGTGTCAGGGCTGGCAACTCAGCACGTAAAAATCTACTGCCAATCATTAGCGGACCGGAGTTTCGCTGTGGCGACCCCTAACCAGGAAAAGCCGGAAGACACAACAACAACATAACCAAACTGTTAGAAAATTAGCGGATGCAAGCTTATTTTAAGAGATGCACAGGTTTTCCAGCTGTTTGGTTTAGGACATACTGCAATAATTAACCTTTCCTTAAAGGGACAGCTCAAGGAAAGGTACTGACAGATTATTGGGCCATCCACTTGGAGGGGGCTGTATGTCTGAACTGTATGTCTATGTTCACTTATTGCTGCCATATTCTAATAACTTAGAATTCAGTAAAATAAAATGGCATGAGCATAAAAAATGAGAAGTGCAGAATAAAACAGCTAAGGCAAAGGAGACTAGGATTACAGTACAACACCAGAGACATTTGTTAATTAGGAAAGAGACTTTGTGGTCGCCATACTTGACCTTAAAATAGCATGACGTCATGAGAGGCTAATTAGCAGTTAATATGGTGTTAGGTTATTTTAGAGTAATACACAACCAACAGATAGAGGACTTGTTGGTGGCCTACCATTTACTTTTCAGAGTCCATCTATAGTACTGTGCACATCTGGAGGACACAACTCAATAACAAACATACAATGTGGAAATCAAAAAGAAATAAACTACAATGGAATAGAGCTTGTACACACAGCTCTGTGAACAGATGAGCTGGATAACTTCAGCAAAATTTCCTTGGGGAAAAAGGATAAAACTAAATCTACAACAGAATTATGTGCATACTGCAAAGATATGCAACTATGATACAGAACATGAACCAATATTCAATTAAAAAAAGTTATGTACTCACCATAACGTTCCATGTTTGTAGTCCATCTCTCCCTTCATTCTTGCATATAGGTTCGGAGCCGATCCTCGGCTCTGACTCGGCCCATTACAAAGCTCAAAGTCTCTTAGTTGTCTCGTGGCTAGGCAGGTATTGCTAAACTATAGAAAGACAGAAAAGGTTATCCAGAAAGAACAACAATAATGAAAGGTCTCCACATTACCAAGGGCAACACTATCCTGTCTCCAGATCCTTCCAGGATGGGGGTAGGTGGGTGGGTTCGTAAGAATGAAGGGCGAGATGGACTACAAACATGGAACATTATGATGAGTACATAACTTCTTTATGTTCTGTAGTCCTATCTCACCTTCAGTCTTACATATGGGACAGCGTCCCTAGCACCTTTTCCTCGGGTGGCTCACGGGAATATACTCCTGAGTACCGTGGAACCAAAGGAGGCTCTACCCCTGGAGGTCAAATCCAGTTTGTAATGAGTAACAAAGGTATGAGGGGTAGCCCAAGTTGCTGCTGCACAAATACTTTCAATTGGAACTCTGGCTTGAAAGGCAGCAGATGTGGACAGGGATCTTGTGGAATGCGCCTTAATCTTGAACGGTAGAGTCTTTCCATTGGAGGTGTGAATGAAGGAAATACAGTTCAAAATCCAATTAGATAGGGCCTCTTTAGAGACTGGCAGACCTATTCTAGACTCAGAAAAGGACAGGAACAATTGATCTGACTTTCTAAGTTCCTTAGTCTTGTGCAGGTAGAACCGTAACTGCCTGTGAACATCAAGTTGATGAAATTTGTATTCTGCAGTGGTGGAATGATTAGGGAAAAATACAGGCAGTTCGATAGTTTGGTCCAAATTAGTCTGAGAGCAAACTTTAGGGATAAAGGAAGGATTTGTACGAAGGGAAACTCTGTTTGCTGAGGTCCAAGATGGGCCTCCAGTCCCCTGTTTGTTTTGGCAATAAAAAGAATCTGGAGTAAGTTCCGAATCCTATCTGGTCTGTGGAGACGGTTTGGATGACTCTCTTTGAAAGCAACTTTTGCACTTCTATAGTTGCTTGATCCCTGTGATTGGGTGGAACATCTGGGATCTTCTTGGGAGTGTGGGGTGGAAGAGAAAAGGGTATGGAGTATCCTCTGGTGATTATTCTTTGTACCCATCTGTCTTGGGTGATGCTTAGCCAGGCTTCTGGATACAAAGATAAGCAACCCCCAACTGGCTCCAGAGAAGCACAGCCGGGCCCCACATCAGGAGCGCTGATAAGGACAGCCTTGAAACGAATTGTGGCCACCCTAGTTTTCTAGACCCTTCCTGCCTCTAGGGTGACGTCTTCCATTAGCTCCTCCTCATCTGCCTCTAAAGGAGGAATCACCCTGTGCATCGGAGAAAAATTTCTGGGACTTCTTGAACCACATTTTACCACCTTTCTGACCCTTGGGATATGGTCTAGAAGGGACGGTAAAACGTACTCCCATGGCAGAGAGAGTTTTCCCTTCTTGTTCGCACCTGGTGAGTGTATCTTTTACCTTAGGTCCAAACAGAGAAGAACTGTCAAAGGGGGCAATGGTAAAGGTAGACTTGAAAGGCTCCGCAAAATTACATAAGCACATCCAGGAGTGTCTCCTAAGGGAAATTCCTGAACCTTCTGCCCTGCTCACTCCGTCGGCTGAATAGGAGATCAGCCTCATGGAGGAGTTCATGATGGAATTTAAGGTAGACAACTGAGCAGTCACCTTCTCAGGGACTCCTTCAGTAGATGTGCCTTGAAGGCCATCTCCTAACTCCTTGAGGAGATCTCACTGAAGCCTAGTAAAATGTGTGAGATAGTTCAACGATTTGAGGGTAAAAGATGCTGAAGAGAAGATACGCTTCCTGTATCTATCCATCGTTCAAGACTCCTTGTTTGGCGGATGGACAGAAGAAGAAGTCTCCACTAGCTCCTTCTTAGTGGCCGCCACCACCACGGCATCTACAGGCACGCCCTTGGACAAAAACTATTTCTCTTTTGGGGCCGAGAGAAATTTGTTGGGTCTTCTGGAACTGGCTCCACGGCATCAGGAGTTTCCCACACCTTTAGACTAACCAGGTCCAAGAGTTCGTCAAAAGGTGGAGACATCCAAGAGGTTGAAGGTTGAGACCCGAAAGCCTTCAGGTACACCAACTCCTCATCAGAAGGGGTGACAGTGGGCCAGCCACCTCTCTGCTTTAGAATCTCTAGAATGTCTACAAAGGAGACATCATCAGAGGATGACTTGGGGGACCCTTCTGACTCCTCGAGGTCAGTGTCTGAGGTGATAGACTCATCCTGGGAGTCTACTCCTCTTGCATGTCCTCTTCTGAGGGTGTTCCTCAGAAGGGTATTCCGGGCAGGTCTCGGAAGACTGGGGTCCACCCAATGAGAGCTCCTGGGGCTGTGGGTCTCTGCTGCCAAAAGAGAGAGAAGTTGCTGAGACAGAGGTCGGTGCTTGAGGGAGAAGACTATAGGTACCCTTGTGCGGAGATGAAGACCGGGACAGCACACTCCTCATCATCTCGAATGCAGACCTCTCTGGCTCCGAAGACAGCCCTGGTTCCGAGGAAACGGAGGTAGTTCTCCACTCCAGAGTGACCGGCTCCGAGATGGATGTAGGGTCCAAGCTCACCCTAGCTGATGCACCAAGAGGGAGACTTGGAACTGAAGAGGTTCGGGTCCAAGTGCCCCTGTCGGTGCCAATCGGTGAGCTTCGGCTCCTAAACACCACGGACGGCGCCAAAGGTGTCTGAGCAGAACTCGGCTCCTAGACAGCCCCAAGGGGAGCTGGAACCGAGGGTTCCACAACAAGTGGCACCGAAGGCCCAACTCAGCTCAGAGGAGGAACCACAACAGGGAGAATAGACTCAGATGGCTCCGGAACCGACTGGGTCGGAGCCAGCAACAATTTGGGCAAAGCAGACGAAGAGTCTGAGCACTACTCTCTCCACATCTTCTTCTGACAGGCTGTTGGAGGATCTGGATGACAAGGTAGGCGATCTGGATCTCTGTAAAATGGGAGATCTTAAGGTTGGGAAGACTGGCAAAAGATCTCTGGACCGGCTCCGATGCAATTTTTTAGTAGTTGGCTCCGAAAGGCTTGGGGCCGACACTGCAGTGTCAACATCGACCACCTCGACCAGCTCCGAGGACAGTGGAGCCGAGGAGGTAGAAGCTTTATCTAGTTTCAATGTTTTCTGAGGCGGTTCAGACAAAACAGTCGGCGCCGGAGAATGTCTCTTGGCCGGCTTGACCTTATCATTTCTAGATGAATGGGACTTTGATGATGAAGAAGAGCTTGCTAAGTCTTCCTCGAAGGAAGGCTTGATGAGATCTTTCAAAATTAACTTGTTCTTTAACTCCTGGAGAACTCTAGAGCTAAAAGAGTGACAGAAGGAACAAGTTTCCTGCAAGTGAATGGCTCTGAGGCAATAGATGCAATCACTGTGACCATCTGTAATTTACATCTTTTGGGAGCACTTTATGCATTTTTTAAAACCCGAAGGTTTGTGGTCTTTGGACTCTTTAGACATGGCTATAAGAGCTCTATAAACAGTAAGAAGGAAGATAAGGTCCTCTAATTTAAACAGGCCTTGCCCTAAGACAGGTAAACACCAAACACAATGAGGACTAGGTCCTCTAACTTAATGGGCCTAGCCCTGTTAGAAAGAGTCAAAGATAAAACAGAGGGCTAGATCCTCTAACTTAAACGGACCTAGCTGGAAAGGAGCCAGAAGCTAAGCTGGAGAAAACCAGAATCTTAAGCAGCATGCAAAGTATGAGAAGCAACAACACTGCACACAATTATTAATCTATAAAATTGTGAAAACAAGGCCTAATACAAACGCGGACCTACGGAAATATAAACTGTGTCAAAAAAGAGAACAGAACACTGCACACAAATATTAAAGTATGAAAATGTAAAAAACAAGGTCCTAACACAAACGCGGACCTACATAAATATTAACTGTATCAGAAAATTAGCACACAGGATACCACACAGAGAACAAGGGCCCAACGGGCAACAAGTTTTCAAAACTAAGTAAATAGTAAAAAACACTTCTAAACACTACCTATGAGATAAGTAACACTAATATTAAGTATAACTAGCTAAATATATCAAGAAATATCAGTAAATGTGAATAATAAAGAAAAAATGTTGAACTTAGCCACGGCCAAGCAAGAAGCACTTCTGAACTCGTAGACGCGGCAAACGAGATCTGGGGATTGTATTAGTGCACTATGGGATACCTACCTAGCCACGAGCCAACTAAGAGACTTTGAGCTTTGTAATAGGCCAAGTCAGAGCCGAGGATCGGCTCCAAACCCATATGTAAGAATGAAGGCGATATAGGACTACAGAACATCAAAACATAACTAAATCAGAAATGTGCATAGCAGTAGTAGTTGTTATTTAACAAGGATGCAGAAAAGTTTCACCTCAATCATGTTACTGATGCATACAAAAATATAACAACTGGTGCAGCATACAATGGCATGTATGGAAATAAGTATGGGAATAATTCTTAGCAATTACAAAGAAATCAGTTAAAGCAAAAAATGACATGGTAGATATGGATCATCCTGACAACCTATGGAACAAGCTGTTCCTATACATATGAAATGCTATGATTTAGGCAGAACAGTACAATTATTGACCTCAGATTTTGCCTTGTTCTTGCTAGATTTACCAATTTTCTTCTGCTTTCTTCATATAAATAGACCTGTTCTAGGGTATATACGAAGTTATTCAAGGGTACATACACTGTTAAATAAATTATTCCTTATCACTAACTATATGAGGTCTAGTATCTAAAGATCTTCTATTTTAACAAATAAGAAAGTGCTCCTCTTCTGGACCCTCTGCTATGATTTGTAAAAGGTCAATGCTATGATTTTTAATGTTCAATGGTTGAGAGGTATGTCTATTCCTCTGCATGCTTCTTCAACAGCTCAGCTTCTAAGAGTTTCAATCTTATTTTGCATTTGGAGAGAGACATATTTTACAGTATTACTAACAAAACAAAAATATGTGAGGGGTCACAGATTTCCTTATCATCACTTCTAGAGCTTAATGCTGATATTCCTTGAGTTACCTTAGCTGTTCTCACTAATGGTGACATTATTAAGATGCAAAGATTTTTTCTAGCCACTAAATGTGCCTCATGGGGTGATCTAAAGGATTTGCCTTGTATAAAGTTTGGACAGATCTGTATCTCTGTACTACACTGTATATAACTGCATCTCTTCATTGCATTGTAATATACTAATCTAGACTGTGCCTATAAATGGTCCAATGAGATCAGTGCATTAACCAAGTAATTAAATAAAAATAAACATTGTCAGTTTTTGGAGTGGAGGGACAGGCTGCTATATAACTCAGGATATTTTCTCTGACAAGTTAAAGTGGCTTGGGATCTTAGCAGTGGCGGCTGGTGGCTTCAAATCAAAGGGGGGCTGCAGGAGACAGCTGAATGGGTGTGGTCAATGTGAAGGGGTGTGGTCAACCAGAATGGGCTGGAGCTATGCTAAAATCTGCAAAAACTAGGACTTTAATTAAATACCCTGCCCTGGGTGCCAAACCGTCATTATGAGAGTCCAATCAAGACAAAATGAAGTGTAGAAGAAAAATAATATTTCAATGCACTGGCTACATGACAGCTTACTTAAAATCTAAATGGAAACAAAAAGGTTGTGAGGCATGAAAAAAGAAATTATGTTTTAAATACATTACTGGTATGCCAGTCAAAATCAAGTATAAAAACCAAGCAGCATTCAACTCAAACCACTTCTCCTTGCACTGCAGTTCTAATTATAATTTATATTCAGCTTTATAAAAGTACCAAGTAACATGCTGAAAGTAGCAATCTCTGTGATACCCTCACTTGTAAAAATGTTTCTTATCCAAAAAAGACCTGCTGCCTGACAACAACTATCTACTTATTTCATGGGAAAAACATGATCAAAGTAAAAAAATGAACAGCAAATAAGAAACAAGCTCAAGATAAATTGCTTAAAGGATTACTGCACAGGTTATGGACCACATATGATAGGTTCATAGGTTCATACTAGGCTATCTGCCCTAGGGCATTTATAAGCCTAGCCAGAGTGTGTTTGGCTTTCGCCACCCATTTTAAATTAATTTTGCTATGCCGTTTTTCACGGTTAGTATACTGTGCCTCTGTCTAACAGTGACACAGAAGTGATACCCGGGGTAAACCTATGATCTCCCATCCACTCAAGATTCCTCTTGAAGAGAGTCAATGAGGGACTCTGCCTAACCTGGACTAGGATTTTATTCCAGAGTGAAGGGAGCCTCTGGGTTATGAATCTGTCCCTCCAGCATGTCCTATTTATTTCAGTGCTGAGGTTCAAGTCTCTCGAGCTCGTAGCTCGATGGGATTTGGATTTTCTGAGGTGCAGCATGTCCATTAATTCCGGGTTGGACATGGCTTTATAAGTCAGGCACAGATTGCCTCTGAGCAGGCAGTATGCCACTGAGTAGAGCTGGAATTTCTTTAACCGGGCAGCATATGGCATCTGTTTGAGCCCTTTGATCCTCTTGGTGAGGTACTTTTGGGGTCTTTCCAGTTGCTGCAGGTGTCTGGTAAGGTACATCCTAAAAGGGGCATTGTACTCAATTATGGGCCTGATGAGGGATGAGTAAAGAGGCACGATGACCTCCCCTGATCTAGATGTGAATCCCTTCATGATTAGGTGGGCTATATAAAATGTTTTTCTGACAACTTTGGCCACGTGGTTGTCAAATGAGAAATTGCTATCAACTTGGGTCCCCAGGTCCCTAATTACTTCTTCTGTACTTAATGGATTACCACCTATGTGGTAATTTGTGGGCACTTTGTTTTTGCCAAAGGGGATGACTATACACTTTTTGGCATTTAGCTTGAGGCCATGGCTCTGGCACCAATTGTCTGTTTCTATGACACCCTTTTGGAGGATGCTTGTGTCAGCTGGAGAGTCGATTATGGAGCCCTGTTTGCAGTCATCTGCGAACTTGGTCAGCCACAGTCCTTCTGTGTTTGCCTGTACCTCCGAGAAATATATACCGAACAAGAGAGGTCCCAGGACTGAGCCTTGTGGGATGCCACTTGTAACTGGTTTGGAGTCTGACATGGCTCCAGCAATTCTAACCATGTGGGTTCTGTCCTTGAGCCAGTTTGCAACCCACCTAGTGACATAGGGGTTTATATTTAAGCTGGTGAGCTTATCTATAATGCCCGAGTGGGGTACTGTATCAAAGGCTTTTGCGAGGTACAGGTAGGCTGTGTGGACCACCTTCCCCTCGTCAATGGCCTTGGTGACTGTTTCAGATTGGCATTCTGTTTAGTTTACGGGTAAAGCCTGCAAAGATGACTGCAAGTCTCCAACAAATGTAATGAGCTTCTGAAAGTACTGTAATCCTGTCCTTTATTTAAAATACTGTCATATGCATTACAATACCTAAGGCTTATACGCTATCTAGTTATGTGAATATACTCTGCATGGCAACAACAAAAAGGTGTTCGATGTTGGTAATTCTTTAACAGTATGCTTATTAAAGCTTACTTGCATCTTACAGTCTCATACAAGCTTACCTGATAGTCATTAAAGCATTGCTACTTTAAAACACTGAGCAACAGGCACTACAACAACATGCATTTTCTGAATAAGAAGAAGCATAAATCAACAGTATAAAAATATGGCAGAAAACCAGAACATTCTGCAAAGTCAAGGACAGATGAAAAGCCACTGCAGTACTTGTGTCTACCTTGGATGGGGATGGGGGGTACTCTGCACACTTACACTGCATAACTGCTTCTTGCCTTGCTTGGACACATCCAGAGTCACTATGTAGGGGAGTGGGGTGCAACAACTATGTCACAATTTGAAATACCTCTGGCTGACGGTGAAGGCCCTGACACATTTGTCATACCTCTCAACCTCAGAGCATGAAATCTGGACAAAGCCATAAATAGAAGTGGGACAAAGGCCCAAAGAGAAGGACAATTTTTAAATATTGCTCTTATAAACTTAGAAAGATAATATAATAGTAGGTCTTGCATTAGTATGAATTTTCTGAAGGGTATGAAATCTGAAACTCAAATCTCTGTAATTATTTTCTAACTTCAGTGTTTAATGATTTGCCACTAATTTGCCTGAAAACCACAATTCTATGAAAAATGGACCAAAAATGTGATGCAAAAATATAAAATAGCCACGCAATACAGCTGGGAACCTGTCAAAAAAGGGACACTTTTTAATATTAGTACTTTTAACTTGAGCAGCTGACAAAATAAGAGAATCTACATGCATTTCTGAAATTAAAATTAATCTATTACTCTCATCACTGCAATTATTTATTAAATGTAATCCCTCCACGTTTTCTTCCAAATTTGCCATTTTGTGGAGGGATTATTAGGGGGAGAGCAACATTTTGAGCCAAAATCAGGGACAGTTGAGAGGTCTGGATATACCTAATTCTATAAAGCAATTTATTTGCTTGTACTTCTCAACCTCTTAATGCAGGAAATCTGGACAAGGCCAAATATATTGGGGGAACATACAAACAGTACTAAAATTTGCTCTTTTATAAACTTAGTTGACAGAATAACAGGTCTTGCTTTAGCATGCATTTTTCTGAAGGGTATGAAGTCTGAAACTCAATGTCTGTCATTATTTAGTGACTTCATTCCTAAATGATTTGCCAGAAAACACAAATGTTATGAGGAACAAACCAAAAATAAGAAGCAAAAATCTATTCATTCTCCAAAAATCTGGATAGTTGAGAGGTATAATTCAGCCGGGGCTGAGTTTGCCGCCCTTCCCCCCTCAAAAAAATCATGGTCAAATGGTACTTCCCCCCCCCTGCAGCTATGCCACTGTCTCATTACTTGGCTATTTTGCCCCATTTACCATAAACACTGTAATGTGCATACTGCTTTACTTCGATGATTTGGATTTCATTTAAAGTTTTATTTTACATTTTACAGCACAGACACTAACAGACATCAGCTAAACAAAGCAATGCAGTTTCACAATGAAAATAGACTTAGCATTAAAACGTATCTGCCCTTGAAACTCACATTCATTGAAACAGCATTGAAACCCACATTCAAAGAAAATACATCTGGCCAGTGGCAGATAAAGATTAACTTTGGGCTGTTTTCAAATCATAGGCCCCTTGCACAGGGAACATACATGTGTTCTTTGATACACCTTCCTGATTGTATTAAATTATATTCTTTGTAAAATACAGTACAGTTGTTAGAGGCTGTTTTAAATGTATTGTTTTGAACATTTCTCCAGTAAACAATGAAACAAAATGCATGCACCAATAATGACAAAACTGCCCAATTCAGAACATTTTCATCATAAAAGTCTACTCAAACTTCTACAATCCACCAGTATCAGTAAATATGCACAATCTCTGCAGAAGTAAAAGTCAGCTAAATAATTCCACATTAAATAGATCTGTAACTAATGAAGAGGTTTCTGCTAGCACACAACTTTATATTTCATTGTTTCATCTACAAATAAAGTGCCTGTTGCTCTTGAGGAATAAATTGCCTATGTTAGATTTAAAAAAATGATAAGCTAGTAATATTGCAATAGGGAATGGATGGCAAACTGATAACAGGTTCATCGTTACTAGGTATCTCCACCAAAGAGGACATTCTCAGGACTGCAGCATCCACCCCCTTTAAAAGTACAACACAGTAAAATATCAGCAATGCATCTATATACTGTGGGAGTAGAACCCACAGCCTTCTGCATCAAAAGCAAGTACACTACCTGTTGTGCTATTAACAATGCAAGCAGACACAGCATAAGCAGCACTAAACTTCTCTTCAAGCTCTCAGCTCCTTGTAAAATGCACTCGATACTCAACTGTATCTCTTAACTTTGAAGCACAAGAAATCTGGAAAAAGCCAAAATTTATGGGGGGGGGTGACAAAAGCCTAAAAACTAGGGGCACATTTTAAACATTGCTTGTATAATCTTGGAAAGTTGCTAGAATAAAATGCTGTGTTACCACCATGCATTTCACTACCAAGTCTTGAACCCATGACCCTGTGCGCTACAGTCAGAGCAACATAGCACTATGCCAAATAAGCTGTTTTGTGAAAGACAGGTACACTGAAACTTAAATGGCTATCATTTAGTGAATTCAGTTCTCACCATAGCTCTCAACTTCTACCACAAAACACCTAGACAAAGCCAATAATGGGGGAATACAGCCCACAAACATATTCAGTGAATTCAGTTCTCACCATAGCTCTCAACCTGTTAGCACAAAAAACCTGGACAAAGCCAATAATGGGGAAATATAGCCCCAAAAATAGGGACAAATTTCAAATATTGATCTTATAAACAGAAAATTGCTAGAATAAAAGGTTTTGTATTACCATGTACTTTTTGAAGAATATGAAGTCTGAAATTCAAATGCCTGTCATTATTTAATGAATTCAAAATCCATAAAATGAAGAACAGAACAAAAATATGAGACAAAAATTTCATAAGTGGTAGTGTGTAGGGAATTCTAGCTCTTGCTATCTACTCCCAAGGTACAGGGTTTGAGTCTAGCCACCACCAGGTATATTTCCTGACTTCTTTCTAGCTACTGAGGCACACACACACACACACACACACACACACACACACACACACACACACACACACACACACACACACACACACACACCAGAGAACTGAGAAATTTGAAGCTCACTACTGTTTATTATTTTTGACATGCTGCAGTGTGCATTAGTCTTTGTCAAAAAGATAAACGTATGAGAATACAGTATATTACATCTTACTCTGCTGCAAACTTGTTGCTGTAAAAGGTATTAAATATCTGATAAAACCACATCACTCTCTTAAGAAACTTGGTGATAAACTTAACATTAGCATTGATGCAAAATAATTTATGGAAAGGGAATAAGTAGGGCATATGTTAACCCAGTATTTCATTCCAAGTATATAATGATCTATGACTGGACCGCTGCATAGGACAGGGGGTGAGTAGATTTAGTGCTGATACAGATAAGGCATGAAATCTGTCTCGTCATAGTTAAATGGCTAGATTTTACATCTTATCTGTTCAAGTCTTGTTAAATTAGAACATCTGCCATCCTATAGTGCGCTGTTTCTGAAGGAAAATGCATCACTCTTTCTTAAATATGCTTCACACTCACACACACACATACGCACACGCACGCACGTGCACAAACACACAAACACATACACATCAAAGCAGCATAAAGGTAACTGAACCTCAAGATTTCATGACTTATTAAGGTGCTGTATAACAAAAAGTTGCTTTCATTATACTTCCAAAGGAACTTATACACATGTCTATAATAATTTATGCAAACTGCTTCATGTGGTCATGAGACATGCTACCGTTTATTTTACAGAAGCTTCCAGAAGCCAGCCAGTGGTTAAAACAGCTAAGTAAATGTAGGAGCATGAAGTCTCATACAAATGAATGATGAAGTCATAAACACGTCTGATCTTAGAATCAAGTTTCGATAAATATTAAACACAGCTCTTTTACACGTATGGAGTATGATATGTGGCACGTCCAAACTCTAAAATAAGAAAATTACCAGAGAAAATGATCTCAGCAATTTTTCTAAGTATAAACAATTATGTTTTGATTTTCATTCAAGAACCTGGTTGTTCCTTTTTGGTCCAAATGACATCTCACAAATTGGCGGTAGGAAAAAAAGGGGACTCGTTATTTGAAATAAAGATGCCCTGAAGGTGCACAATTTATTTAATATGTGGTTGAGAAATGAATTGTGTAATTTATTGGAAAACAGAAAGTCATGAAGAATGGATCAGCATAGCCTATCCAAGAGCCGCCTATCCATCAAGATCCAACTAACAACCTGACCAGAGAGCTTTAATGGGTTTCCAATCTCTAGTGGCCTGACAGACTCATCAATTCCTATGGGAGAAATTAAGAAAATCGAATTCCCCTTGGTGTTGTAGTGTCATTCCTCCCTCCAACTATATGTTAAATTAAAAACACAATTAAAATTTAAACTGTTTCATTCAATTACTTAATAGAACTTTGATAAAAATCTGATGGTTGCACTCCATCATGAAAGCGAATGAGATTTAAAGAAGGAAGAGATTATTTACATTTCTTTAAAATATTACTGGAAAAGGTGCCAACTTAAACAAAGATATTGGTTCAGTTCTGGCGAAGCAGTAGTCAATGATGACGTCATGTCTTACACGCAGAACACCATTTTTATTAATTTAAACAAATATCCAGGAATACCTTATTTACTTTACAAATAGATCCTTAAATAGTATAGCACTATTTTTATATCATTCACCGTAGCATTAGCATTTGATTTCCTTAAAAAAATAAGAATGACCGATGTAGTTCAAGGCATCTGGGTGTTTCATTTTTCCTGCAAATTACACACCCCCCTATACTCCCCAAACACACACACACACACACACACACACACACACACACACACACACACACACACACACACATACACACACACTTCGTTAATATAAACAAGTACCTGAAACTAGTTTCAGTCCAAACAAATATTCCTGTCAGCTTCATACTTCCAAGCCTGCACATATTCCTGTTAGCTTTGTTACTTCCAAGTCCGCAAAGTTTCAGAAAGAAAGCCCTGCGAGAGAGGGGAGAGAGACAAAGTCCTTCCCCGCGAGAGCAGGCTCCAGCCTGCAGATGTTGCAGTCCAATCCCCTTCCTTCTATGCAGTTGTAACTGCATAAACCTCTGGGATCTCCATATGCAGAATGCTGTCTTCCTAATCCAGACTGATTTACCAGCAGTCCGGATTCCTGCGAGCATGTGTGAGTTCCAGGAATGCCGATCACGCATGCGGAAGTCTGGGATTCACATTTTTTTTTTTTATTTCATTTTTTTTCTTTTTTTTTTTTTTTTTGCTTTTCTTTTAATTCTTCAATTTTGTTTTATTTTCTGGGGGGGCTGCAGTCCAATAGCATGAGCCGCCACTGGATCTTAGAATAATATGCTGGAATGTGAATGGATTAGGAAATCAAGTGAAGTTGGAAAGAATTATGACTTACAACCTAAATCACAAACCTGTGGTAGCCTTGCAAGAGACACAAGTGAGCAACTTGGCTTCTGGAACAGATTTTACTAACTTACATGGGATCAAGGTACATTGGTTGACACCCCTCCTGGTTTCCCACCTTTTTCTGGGTCTATATTAGTTCATCGAAGGTTCACTTCAGCAAACCTCTGTTCATTGAACAAAAACCATCAAACATTCAATTCAGTGAACGTTCACATCAGCGAAGGATTAACACAGGGGAAAGGAACTAGTTGGCCAACATAAGGAAATCTGCCCTTTTTCCCACTGTAGTGTGATTGCCGCTTTGGTGCACATAAATAGTGGGGGGTGTGGGGGGCACAACCCCCCCCCACCTTGATGGGTTTAAAATACTTTGGTGTATGTTGTGGGGAAATGTTGGGCAAGTAGTTACTTTCCCCGTGTAAAACATTTTGTGAAGTGAACGTTCACTGAGGTGAACCTACAATGAACTAATACAGATCCCCCTTTTCCCTAAACATACTGAAGAGGAACTAAAAGCACTGGAAGGAAAATTTGTTGGGAAAAGGAGTACTTGGCGCAGTTTACATGTTACACTGGCCTCAATTTATATGGTCCCACAAGAAAAAGTGCAATGTTCTAACATTTTATAATAACAGACTATAACCTTTCAGGAAGGTATGTTACTATTAATGGGTGCTGCAACTTGATAACTAGATGGTGAATACTGCGGCAGGGCTGATGAGAGCAAGAGTTCTCCTATAAAGAGAGCCTTTTTTTTCTTTTGCAGGGATGTAGGTTTACTAGAAGCTATACTTACACAGAATGGGATGTTAGACTTCACATTTTATTCTCCTAGACATTCAGCTTGGTCAGGTTAGTCACAATACATTGTAGATCAAAGTGTGTGTATATACCTTTAAGAAGTAATCCAAGGGCTTGCACAAGTGTATAAATACTGAGCATGTGTGAGCCTGACTGACATTTTGTAGTTAGCTGTTGAGCTGTAAGCATGTATGTTTGTAAGCTCTGTATGTTAACTAGCTTGTTTATATTTAAAGATGCTGCTAACCATCCTGATGTGTTTGCATGTATTAAAGCATATGAACGAAACTCCATGCCTTCTTGTTTTATGTATTAGAGACGTATGAGCAATATACATTATCACAAAGGAGCAGTCACAAAAAAGTATTTTCTCAGGCAACAAAATCTATTGCACTTTCAGATTGTAAGTTCATTTAGAGATCTTTGGAGAGATCCCTCCTGAGGTAACTAGGCATGGCTGTTTTCCAACCTATCCCTTACAGGATGAAATAATGATGTCTGAAATTGCTGCACAAGGCACTGGATAACTTTAGAGAAGCTAGAAAAAATACTGCAGCTGTTTGGGATGTCTTGAAGGGAGAAATCAGATATGCAGTGTAACATTCCTTAGAAATTAAAACAGTGGAAAAAGACATCAAATATTTAAGGATTACCAAAAAACTAAACATTTTCCAATCAAAATTGAACAGCCTTGATTTTAATGAGCAAGTCCAACAAGGCAAGGAAAAGCTGGAACTTCTAGATTTTTTAATGAAAACTAACTTCCCATTACGTGACAGTTCAGGGAGCTTTACTGTGACAAATCTCCCATCTCAAAAAACACTACTAATTACAAATGCATCAACAAAATTTGAAAGGGAAGTGAGCAGGATCAGAATAAAGGAAACAGGAAAGGTAACCCAGAATCCAGTGACGATTCATGAGGCTATCGGTTTTATCATTCTATTTAGACAAATGAAGTTAAAGGTAACGGATGGGATCACCATCTGCAAGAATACTTATACCAGATACCTCTTCCACAACCGAGACAGGAGCAAACATTAAAGTTGATTGACCCATTTACACTGGAGAAGCTTCAGAACATGTTAAAACTGCAAGCCACAGATAAGTGACCTTGGCTTGATGGGATGTCAGTTGACTACTTGTGGCTGAGAGGCCAGGAGCTTCTTGAAATCTGGGTTAAAATTAAGAAAGCTGCATTGGAACAAACTGTATGTCTAGTATCAGCAGGAAGCTACAGTAATAAGAGTGTTACAGAGTGTAAATATCCAGTACTGCCATCTTCATTCAGACCTATTCTGGTGCTGAACCACAATTATAAGATTTTAATGTCAGTTTTAGATGGTATGTTTCAAACAGTTTACCTGACTTGATATATATGGTCCAGTGAAGGTTTGTGGGGGGGGGAGACCTTTACCAGTATTCTTGAAAGTATAATGTTACTGTGGAAAGCTGAAGATTCCAAGAAAAGTTTACTAACTGTTAGTTTAGATGCAGAAAAGGTCTCTGATCAGTACAACAACCTTTTTTGCTACAGATTCTGAGATGCATGGGAGTTAGAAAAACAGTGAAATTCATTAACCACCTCCCAAAAAAAAAAATCCAAAATCGCTTGACACTCATTGTTGATTTTAGTAGCGCATATTAATTTCAAACAAACAAAACAAGTTAGGCTCATTTGTCCTTTATGGTATCCTCCCCAGAACTTCATCAAAACCAACAACACCCATCATCCTGTTCCTTAAATAGAAATTAATTTGTACCATGTGGGTAATCAAAATTCAATACCTCAAAGAATTTAAAACACTACATTAACTTACTTAATATTTATTTGCAAATTTAATGATGTGGTCTTGGGAGATAAGGCCGCGGTGGTGCAGCGGTTAGCGTTGTTGCCTCACAGCAAGTGGTTCTCCGGATCGATTCTCGGCTGGAGCGCCTTCTGTGTGGAGTCTGCATGTCCTCCCCGCGGTCGAGTGATGTTTAAAAGACATGAAGGTAGGTGCGTGTGTGAATGGGCATGCCTTCTTTGAAAGCTGGGCCTTGGGCTGGCACCTCGGCACCGTCAAAATCCACTGCCAATCATAAGTGGATTGGAGTTTCACTGGGGCGACCCCTAACCAGGAAAAGCCGAAAGACTTTAGTTTTAGTTTTGTTGGATTTTGTTTAATTCCTGGATGGCATATTAATTTTATGGAAAGATATAGTGGAAAAATTATTGAATATATAGGAAATATTACTAAATTCTTAAAATTTACTTTCCAGCATAATTGCTGCAATATTAAATTACTTGGATGTTTTAATTACAAAACTCAATAAACGCTTTGCATCATATATAAAGGAAACCCAACATTTTCCAATTGTTATTTACATTTTAACAACTGTCATCCTTTCTCCCAGAGGGAAAAAAAACAATTGGTAAAGGGTCAGCTGGTTAGACTAGCGAGAATGATTTCTTATAAGGAAAGGTTTAAGAAAGGGTTACTTTATTGAAAATATTTCTTGAGCAAGTTTACACTAAAGAGCTGTTAAGGAAAACCAGTGAAGAGGTAACAAATTATTGGGGTACAAAATACGAGTCCTTATTCGGTAAAGGCTTGTCTGGACAATGTTCGGTTAATGAAAAGTGTAATGAATTGAATGGAACAATATTTTTCACAGTCAATGGTCTTGAACTATGATTCCAATTCTTCGAGTACTAGAAATACTGTGTTAAATGTAAATGAATTAAGACTGTAAATTGAAGATTCTCTGGATGAATTATTACCCGTTTCAAATCTTATAACTTTCTTTGTAAATAGTTTTGTAGAGCTGTTTTGGTTTATTTATTTATTCATTGACATTTGTTTACTGGGAAAGTCCAAGCAGATAATTTTATCCATTTTTTAGTGGAGGCCGGGGAGAAAAACTCCACAAATGAAAGAACAGAAAATACATATACAGAGATTAAAACTAACATCAATCATATTGCAATATACAGCAAATACATAGATTAATACAAATACACAGATCTACAGTGGATATAAAAAGTGTATACACCCCTGTTAAAATGCCAGGGTTTTGTAATATAAAAAAATGAGACCACAATAAATCATTTCAAAACTTTTCCCACCTTTAATGTGACCTATAACCTGTACAATTCAATTGAAAAACAAATCTGTTAGGGGAAAAATATAAAAAATAAAAACTGTACAATACGCTGATTGCATAAGTGTGCAAATACTAATACTTTGTTGTGTGTGCACACCCTTAAACTAATACTTTGTTGAAGTCCTTTTTGATATAATTACAACATTCAGTCTTCTTGGGTAGGAGTGTATCAGCATGGCACGTCTTGACTTGGCAATACTTGCCCACTCTTCCTTGCAAAAGTGCTCCAAATCTGTCAGACTGCAAGAGCATCTCTTGTGCACAGCCCTCTTCAGGTCACCCCACAGATTTTCTATTGGATTTAGGTCTGGGCTCTGGCTGGACCATTCCAAAACTTTAATTTTCTTCTGGTGAAGCCATTCTTTTGTTGATTTGGATGTATGCTTGGGGTCACTGTCATGTCGAAAGGTGAAATTCCTCTTCATCTTCAGCTTTAGCTTTGTAGCAGATGTGCCTGAGGGTTTTGGGCCAAAAGTGACTGGTATTTGCAACTGTTCATAATTCTCTCCACCTTGACTAAAGCCCCAATTCCAGCTGAAGAAAAGCAACCCCAAAGCATGATACTGCCACCACCATGCTTCACTGTGGGGATGGTGTTCTTTTGGTGATGTGAGGTGTTGTTTTTGTGCCAAACGTATCTTTTGGAATTGTGGCCAAAAATTTCAACCTTGGTCTCATCAAACCATAACACATTTTACAACATGCTTTTGGGAAACCTGATGTATTGTTCTGCAAATTTTAGCTGGGTCTGGACATTTTTATGTTTAAGGAAAGGCTTCTGTCTTGCAACCCTACCCCATAGTCCAGTCATATGGAGAATATGGGAGATTGTTGTCACATGTAGTACACAACCAGTACTTGCCAGAAATTCTTGCAGCTCCTTCAGTGTTGCTGTAGGTCTCTTGGCAGCCTCCCTGACCAGTTTTCATCTAGTCTTTTCATCAATTTTGGAGGGACGTCCAGTTCTTTGCAATGTCACTGTTGCACCATATTTTCTCCACTTTGTGATGACTGTCTTCACTGTCTTCCATGGTATATCTAATGCTGTGGACATTTTTTTGTACCCTTCTCCTGACTGATACCTTTCAACAATGACATCCCTTTGATGCTTTGTAAGCTCTCTGCTAACCATGGCTCTTGCTGTAACAGGCAACTGAATAAATGTCAGGAAAATCCTAGTAGGACAGCTGAACTTTATTTGGGGTTAATCAGAGTCTCTTTAATTAATGTTAGGTGTGTACTCAAGAAGACTGAATGCTGTAATTAAATCAAAACGTGCTTCAACAAAGTATTAGTTTAAGGGTGTGCACACTTATCCAACCAGCTTATTGTACTTTTTTTTATTTTTTTATATTTTTCCTCCTAACAGATTTGTTTGTTTTTAAATTGAATTGTACAGGTTATAGGTCACATTAAAGGTGGGAAAAGTTTTGAAATTATTTACTGTGGTCTAATTTTTTTTTACATCACAAAAAAATGGCATTTTAACAGGGGTGTGTACACTTTTTATATCCACTGTATGTCAAATGATCGAGTTTTCAGAAACTCAAAATTCATAAGAATGAGACCGTATGATCGAGTTTCTGAAAACTCAAACATAAAAAAAAACAAACTTCTTTTTACATTTATGCAGGGTGGCAAGCCGCTCCTGCACCGCCCATATTGGAGGCTGCACCTCCCCACACTCCTTGCAAATTATATATACCAACTCCGAGATCACACTACAGTGAAGAAAAGGGTAAAATTCCCTCTCCTAGTTGTACCGTGATCTCCATTCAAAAGCTTTGAGTTTTCAAAAACTTGATCACATGGTCTCGACCATATGAATTTCGAGTATCTGAAAACTCAATCAACTGAAAGGAATCCTAATATACATATGACATGCAAAATTAAGGGTAAGAGACACAAGAATAAGAAATAAAACCAAGGAAAAGAAGAGATAGAATTTATACAGGTATTAAAGGAGAAGGAGCTGAAGTTTTAGCCAGGAGAGCAGCAAGTGCAAAACCAGAAGCCCTGGTTAGTGCAGGTATCAAATTCCAAACCTTTGCTACACAGCAGGAGTACAGACTTTGACCACAGTTTTTATAAGGCATATTATAGATGTCAGGTAGATTTTTGTCAGTGTGATGCCCGGGCACTGGCCCAGCAATCAAGGAGCCTCAATCCTCACCACTAACACCAGTGAGGGGCGTCCATATAGGCAAAGGATAATAAATACACACAAAGTAAAGTACAATTTCCCTTAAGAGCACACAGAGATCATAGTCAGTCTGGGGCTGGTTTCTCCTTTTCTCTCCAGATCCCCAATAAGACTCCCCACTGGCACAGCTATAATGTCCAGATTTCAGCCTAGTGGGCAAGATAAACCCTCCAGCACCCTATCTGTCCAACCAGTGCTTTATGTCCCTGCTCAAGTAGCTGACACACACACACACACACACACACACACACACACACACACACACACACACACACACACACACACACACACACACAGACACACACACTTTGAGATAAGAGTTATATACAACCACAAAGACACTCCTGGGGAAGGCTGGCACAGGTTCTCCAGCTGTGCCCCTTTTACCCAGACTATACGGTAGTACCACTTGCCACCACCGACTAATATTTATCAGCTACTCAAAAGACCTTATGAAAGGCTGTCCAATTATACTGTGCAATATTACTATCCAAATGGTACGTGCAACTGAACAGTCAAGGCTTATTTGGAGTGGCTTGGCCAGTATCACTATATACATGCAATGTACTCTTAGAGCTTAAATTATCTCTACACAAAACAGCCACAGTTGAAAGGTTTAAAAATATTTAATAATAAAAACACAAGACGATACTTCTTATTACACACTGCTAGTCAAAAGTTCAGAGATCACAGGAAAATGCGTAAAATAATACAGGAGAATAGTTCTGACATCAACACAGAAAAACACTTGGTCTAAGCTTCTTATTTCATAGCTATTTCTAAGAGAACACTACAGTCTAAGATCCTACCTACATACAGACACAGGCAGATTGCTGGTGAGTTGGATGTTCTCAAGACAAAATGCTAAATGCCCCCTTTCTTTTTGTTCTTAAATTGATAACACAGTACCACTGATTCATTTCAGATTACATCATTTCTTTCTGGTTCCCAGGCTAACAGAAACTCAGGGGTTAATAGCCCTTTTGATCTTGCAGCTGGTCAGGAAGCCACAGCAATAAAACAAATTATACATGTAAATTCTAGCCATTAACTCTGGCCTCTAAACAATAGGCAGAATGCCTCCCTCTAGACATCTTGGCTCCGAGTTTTAGATCAAAGAATTTCACAATGCTTGACTTATCAGCTTTCTTACAGCAGAGTGCACTGTTGTTACATTTTTGCAGTTCCACCTCTAACAGCATTTTCTTCCATTTAAGAGAACAAGCCTGTGGCTCATATTAATATTTACAAATGACAGCATTATCTACAAAATTATATCTGGCTAGGCTGGCAGCCTTCACCTACCTTTATTTTATTTATTTAAGTTTGATGACCGGGGAAGTCCACTGGGCCCAGAAGAAAAGCCCGTTTTCAGTGGAGGCCCGGGGAGAAAAGCTCCACAATAATTGCGAGTTACATTTCACATGTTACAAAAGGACATAGTTCATACAGCTAATTAAACATTTACAGATTTGCAATTGGCTTGTCACAGTGTTACAAAAATGAAAAGACATAATTCATTATAGAAATTTCAATATTTACATAAAGTGAATATTTTTGTTATAAACTCAACTGTAGGTTTAACATTTCAAAATATATAGCTACTAGCCATTAGTAGGTTAGGAAAATATTATGCATGGAGAGGGTAATAGTATAACTAAGATTGGAGAGTATTAGAGAGAAAATTAGTTTTTGGTGAGGGAGGGATTGTTTTGGGTGGGATGAAGTAATAGTAGAGGTAGTTGGATGAGTCAGTGCAAGGTGGAATGGGGGGGGGGTTTAAGTTGGAGCGTGGCTAGGGCATTCCCATTTGGAAGAAAGATGAGAGAGTAGCTGAGATTTGAAATTTGCATAGTTAGGTAGGTTGCGTAAGTGTGTGGGGAGAGAGTTCCACTGTTTAGCTAAGGTGTGGGACAGCAAGAGATGGGCAGTAGGTCGCGCGGATTTGTGGACCTGAAGGAGATTTTGGTTTGTGGATCTGAGTGAACGGTTGCGAATGTAAGGTTTTAAGGAAGTAGCAAGAGCTGGGTATCTGGCAGGTTTAAAGATGAGCTTGTGGGCAATGGTGAGTTGTAGGTAATTGAGGTAGTTTGGTAGTTTAAGCCAGTTGAGGGTGAGGAGGGAGTGGCAGTGGTGGGATGAGTTTTTTGAATTAGTTGCAGATTTGGAGATCTTGTCGTAGCAGGATTCAAGTTTGGACCAAAGGCCAAGATGGAGATTGGTGAAAAGAGGGGTACCTTACATAACGGAGTGGAGTAGGAAGGTGGATACAAGAGTTTGACGGGTAAAGGGGCTTAGGAAGCAGTTGTGCCTGTAGAAAGGACTTAACCTTTGGTGGGTTTTCTTGACTGCGGAGCGTATGTGGGTGTCGAATTTTAGTTCTTCATCAATAATGATGCTAAGAAGCTTGGTGTTGGGAACAATTTCAAGGAGGGTGTTGTTTTGGCTCTGTATGGTGAATGTGGATTTGTCAATGGAGTTTTTGGTAGGGGAAAAAACATTAGGTTGGTTTTATTTGCATTTAGTGCCAGATGGTTAGACTGCATCCAGGTTTCTGTTTTGGAAAAGGCTAGTTGGGCTTTTGCTAGGAGCTCGGAGGAGGAGAAGGCTGAGCAGATGATAGTTGAGTTATCTGCACACTGGATGATAGATGAGTCTGGGATGGATTGGTGAAAGTTGTTAATGAATAGGTTGAAGAGAAGAGGCCCAAAAACAGAACCTTGTGGGACACCTATGGGTGTGGGAAGGAAGGAGGAGGTTGAAGTTTTCCATTGGGCAGCTTGTTGGCGGTTGAACAAGTAGCTGGAAAACCAGGCAATGGTGGTGGGAGAGAGGTATAGGGTGGAGAGTTGGGATATAAGTAGGGTGTGTGAGATGGTGTCAAAGGCCTTTGACAGATCTAGGAATAGTGTGGATACGAACTTGCCCGAGTCACGTTTGAGGTTTATGGTTTCAAGAAAGGAAAGAAGGGCAGTCATGGTGCTGCGGCCAGGGTGGAAGCCATGTTGGGTAGGGGAGAGGAGATTGTTTAGTGTTAGATGTGCCATGAGTTATGCTTGTATTGTTTTCTCTAGTATTTTAGAAAGAGGGGAAAGGATGACAATAGGCCTGAAGTTGGTGGTATCAGTATTTTTGCCACCTTTGTGGAGGGGGAAGATGTAAGCATGGCACTAGATAGAAGGGATGTATGATTCTTGTTTGGATCTTTTATAAGAATAGACATGAGATAGGCAATGCTGTCTGCAGATTGTTTGAGGAAGGTGGGTTGAAGGTTGTCGGGTGCATTGCGACAGGGTTTGAGTTTCAGAAGTGTTTTTATAGTAGTTGTGGGGATGGGCTTGAGGCAGAAGGATGTGGAGGAAGGTTGATGATTGGGGAGGTAGTTGGGGCGGGGGGGGTGGTTGAGGAGGGGGTGGGAAGGAGGCTGACAGTTTAGCTATGCAGTCTATGAAGAATGAGTTGAACTGGCTGGCTGTTTCAAGGTTGGAGAGGTTGGGGTCTGGCAAGGGGTTTTCTTTGTTGCCAGGATGCAGCATGGATGAGATGGAGTCCCAGAATTTTCTGGGATTTGTTAAGTGCAAGGACTGGAGTTTGGAGTAGTAGGCTTTGCGGTCTTTAATTATTAGTTTTTTTGCGGAGTTTTGTAGTTGCTTATACTCTGGGAGGGTGTTAGAGATTTTATGTTTTTGATATTGTTTCCATTTTTTGTCCCTTTGGTGCAAGGCTAGCTTAGTATCTTTTGATAACCATGGGCAGGGATTGGTTTTGATGCTTTTGGTTCGGGGGGGGGTTGCTGAAGGGTTAGGAATGAGTGGTTAAAGTAGGAAATGGCATCATCTAGAGGAAGAGTTTTTAGAAGGGACCAGTCAATATGCTTTAAGCATTCAGAGAAAATTAGAGAGTTGAAAGAGGAGAGGTTGCGGGTTTAGATGTAGTGGTCTTGTTTATGCAGTGGAGATGGGATGCAGTCGACAAAGGCTGGTAGGTGATTGCTGATAGGATCAGGTAATGTTCCGGCTTTGGTGATATGGTCTGGGTGAGTTGTTAAGATCCAGTCAGTGATAGTACCAGAGGCACCTAACTTCACAGTCAGATAATCAAATGTGACAATTTGGGAGGTAGTGGTTGAAAACTGTACTTATAGCTGGGCAGGAAGTGGGATTAAATATAATTTTGTGTGTTATAAGAGAAGTTGAGTATAATTTAGTCAGTTAGTTAATTCTAGCCAATTTAGAGTTTTTAGTGCAGAACAGTCGTGTTTTGTGACTGGTATTAGCTTCAAATCTATCCACCTTGTTGTAGCACTGTTCTAATTTAGATTTTGGGCCTTGAAGTTAGTCAAGATGGCAGAACCATATATTAGAAGGAGAGTAGGTATGTAGTAGCAAGTGACTCTGATGGATTCAGTACGGAATTTTTTTGGTTATATATAGCATTCCTAGTTTTTTGAGAGTTTTTTAATAAGTTGTTCTGTATGTGGAGGTCATATTTGAAGATGTCATCTATTATAACCCCCTAGCAGTTTTGTATGAAGCACCACTTCAGTTAGTGTACTGTTTAGGAAGATAATCTTAAAAGTTATTTTTCACATGAGTAAGTGATATGAGAAAAAATAAAAGGAGTTTGGTTTTCTCTGGATTGAGGAGTTGGTGGTTAAAAAGTCAGTTTACAATAGAGTTAAAGGTATGTTGTGTAATCCTTTCTAAATTTTCCAGATTGAGAGGCAGATAAGGATGGAATCATCTGCATACTGTACAAAGGATGCTTGGTGTATTAGCAGTAGGAAGATTGTTTATAAAGATATTAAATTGAAGAGAACAAAGGAAACGGCCTTGTCTTACACCTGTAATGGTTAGTGGATAAGGGAAAAGGGCAGAATTCCATTTGACAGCCTAGTAGTGTTCTGTCAATCAATTATTAAACCACCAAGGAGTATGTTGTGAGGTACCCATTGCATACTGTTATAGTAGGAGATTTATGCGACAGTGTTGAAAGCTTTTGATATCTCTAGGAGAAAGGAAGATACCAGTTTACCTCTATCCCTGGCTTTATTTATGCTATCTATAAAAGTTAGCAGAGCAGCTGTTGTGCTATGGGCAGGTCTAAAGCCATGTTGGATTATATGTTAGTAATTATTCTTTCAAGAAATGCTGGCATAGTTATTTGTGGACAATTTTTTCCAATATTCATATTTTTCGAAAATAAAAGTGTTTTTTGAAAAAAAAAGATATTATGATAAAGGAAATTTGGAATGACATTCATGGGGGACAGCTCATTGTGTTCAAGAATTGTTTTGAAAGTGCTCCCCATACAAAGAGCTTTTAGCAAAAAAGAAAGGGGAGGGACTTAAACTGTGGAAGTTTTGAGAATTGCAAATATTTTTTTTTGTTTATCAATTATGACTGTAGATTTACCCATAAAGTGGTAATTGTGGAAGTAAAGGACTTGGCTGTTTGTTCTTTCTGTAAAGTTTATTATGTGGATAAAATGAAGAGGGTTGAAATTGCGAAGTAATATATTATACATTTACACAACGATATGCATGTGTGGATCTTTTACAAAATGTAAAATGAAGTAAACGGATGTCATTCATGATTTTATACATGTATTTTAGAAGCTGACTTCATAAACTGTTGTTTATAAATCCTTCTCTTTAAAGTTAAGCAAGTTACCATAGTGGTCTTAATGATTTGACATACTGAATTTTGATTACCTACATGACACACATTAATTTCTATTTAATGAACATGATTACAAATGTTGATACTTCTGATGAAGTCCTGGGGAGGATCCCATAAAGGATGAAAGGACTTTGTTTGCTGGAAATAAATATGCATTACTCAAAAATTAGTGTCAAGCAATTCATCTGCAGAGACATTTCATCATTTCTTCTTTTGGATTAAATAGAAGAGATTCCCGAAAGGGTTACAGTCCTTAATGCAATGGATCTATACTGGCTCAGCTGGTGACATTACAAAATCAGCATTGCTGTTTGATATTGATACTTGAGCTTAAAGAAGAAGATAAACACCAAGGTTGCCCTTTGTTACATCTCGTGTTTGCCCTCTAGCCTGAATCTCTAGTTATTTTAGTTAGGCCATCCTGACTTGAGGTTTTGGGAACATCTCATTAAAAACATGATATGCAGAGCATAGTTTTGCAAGTCTGGAACCCAGCCACTGGGGATGCACAAGCCAGTGCATTTCTTCATGCCGGTCCCAAGCCCGGATAAATGGAGAGGGTTGCGTCAGGAAGGGCATCTGGCGTAAAACATTTGCCAAATGAGATAGGCGGAAAACAATACAGATTTACATACCAGATCGGTTGAGGCCCAAGTTAACAACAACCGCCACCAGTATTGTTAGCCAACAGGGTGCTGGCGGAAATTGGGCTACTGTTGGCCGAAGGAGGAGAAGGAGAAGAGGGGGAAGGCATGCCCAAATGCAAGAAGAGAGGAGAAAGGTTAGGAGTGTGGTAGTGAGGGTAGGAACTTTGAAGGTTGGCAGTATGACTGGTATAGGGAGAGAGCTAGCTGATATGATGGACAGAAGGAAGGTCGATATATTGTGTGTGCAAGAGACCAGGTGGATGGGAAGTAAGGCCAGGTGTATTGGAGGTGGGTTCAAATTGTTCTATCATGCTGTAGATGGGAGGAGAAATGGGGTAGGGGTTACCCTGAAGGAACAGTATACCAAGAGTGTTTTGCAGGTGAAGAGTGTCAGATAGTGTGATGTTTATGAAGCTGGAAATTGATGGTGTAATGATGAATGTTGTTAATGCATATGCTCTGCAAATTGGGTGTGTGATGGATGAGAAAGAAAAATTCTGGAGTGAGTTGGATGAAGTGGTGATGACTGTACCCAAGGGTGAAAGAGTGGTGATTGGAGCAGACTTCAATGGGCATGTTGGTGAAGGGAACAGAGGGAATGAGAAAGTGATGGGTAGGTATGGTGTTAAGGAAAATAATGCAGAAGGTCAGATGGTAGTGGATTTTGCAAAAAGGACAGACAGGGCTGTGGTGAATATGTATTTTAACAAGAGGGAGGAGCAGAGGGTGACATACAAGAGTGGAAGGAGATGCACACAGGTGGATTATATCCTATGCAGGAGGGCCAGTTTGAAGGAGATTGGAGACTGTATAGTGGTGACGGGGGAAAGTGTAGTTAGGCAGCATAGAATGGTGGTCTGTAGAATGGCATTGGTGATCAAGAAGAGGAGGAGGAGTGGGAGGGCAGCACCAAGGATCAAATGGTGGAAATTGAAAAAGGGTGATTGTGAGGTGGCGTTCAGAGAAGAGTTAAGACGGGCACTGGGCAACAGTGAAGAGTTACCGAACAGCTGGGTAATTACAGAAGAGCTAGTAAGGGAGACTGCTAGAAAGATGCTTGGTGTGACATCAGGACAGAAGAAGGAGGACAAGGAGACCTGGTGGTGGAATGAGGAAGTGCAGGAGAGTATACAGAGAAAGAGATTGGCGAAGAAGAAGTGGGATTGTCAGAGAGATGAAGAAAGTAGACAGAAGTATATGGAGATGAGGTGCATGGCAAAGAAAGAGGTGGTAAAGGCTAAGGATAAGGCATATGGAGAGTTGTATGAAAGGATGGACACCAAGGAGGGAGAAAAAGACCTGTACCGATTGACTAGACAGAGGGACTGAGCTAGGAAAGATGTGCAGCAGGTAAGGGTGATAAAAGATAATGAGGGAAACGTACTCCCATGCGAGGAGAGTGTATTATACAGATGGAAAGAGTACTTTGAGTGGCTGATGAATGAAGAGAATGAGAGACAGAGAAGGCTGGATGATGTGGGGATAGTGAATCAGGAAGTGCAACAGATTAGCAAGGAGGAAGTAAGGACAGCAATGAAGAGGATGAAGAATGGAAAGGCTGTTGGTCCAGATGACATATCTGTGGAAACATGGAGGTGTTTAGGAGAAATGGCAGTGGAATTTTTAACCAGATTATTTAATGAAATCTTGGAAAGGGAGAGGATGCCTGAGGAGTGGAGAAAAAGTGTTCTGGTACCGATTTTTAAGAATAAGGGTGATGTGCAGAGCTGTAGTAACTACAGAGGGATAAAACTGATCAGTCACAGCATGAAATTATGGGAAAGAGTAGTAGAAGCTAGGTTAAGAAGGGAGGTGATGATTAGTGATCAGCAGTATTGTTTCATGCCAGGAAAGAGCACTACAGATGCGATGTTTGCTCTGAGAGTGTTGATGGAGAAGTACAGAGAAGGTCAGAAGGAGTTGCGTTGTGTCTTTGTGGACTTAGAAAAAGCATATGACAGGGTGCCTAGAGAGGAGTTGTGGTATTGTATGAGGAAGTCGGGAGTGGCAGAGAAGTATGTAAGAGTGGTACAGGATATGTACAAGGGTAGTGTGTCGGCGGTGAGATTTGCAGTGGGAATGACAGATGCGTTTAAGGTGGAGGTGGGATTACATCAAGGATCAGCTCTGAGACTTTTGTTATTTGCAGTGGTGATGGACAGGTTGACAGATGAGATGAGATCAGACAGGAGTCCCCATGGACTATGATGTTTGCAGATGACATTGTGATATGTAGTGAGAGTAGGGAACAATTTGAGGAGACCCTGGAGAGGTGGAGATATACTCTATAGAGGAGAGAAATGAAGGTCAGCAGGACAAAATATATGTATGTGAATGAGAGGGAGGATAGAGTAATGGTGAGGATGCTTGGTGTATTAGCAGTTGGGGAAGGTGGATGAGTTTAAATACTTGGGATCAACAGTTCAGAGTAATGGTGAATGTGGAAGAGAGGTGAAGAAGAGAGTACAGGCAGGGTGGAGTGGATGGAGAAGAGTGTCAGGAGTGATTTGTGACAGACGAGTACCAGTAAGAGTGAAAAGGAAGGTCTACAAGAGGGTAGTGAGACCAGCTATGTTATATGGGTTGGCAGGAGTCAGAGCTGGATGTGGCAGAGTTAAAGATGTTAAGATTTGCACTGGGTGTGCTGAGGGTAGACAGGATTAGGAATAAGTATATTAGAGGGTCAGCCCAGGTTGGACGGTTTGGAGACAAAGCCAGAGAGGCGAGATCGTGTTGGTTTGGACATGTGCTGAGAAGGGATGCTGGGTATATTGGGAAAAGGATGCTAAGGATGAAGCTGCCAGGTAAGAGGAAAAGAGGAAGGCCTAAGATACGGTTTATGGATGTGATGAGAGAGGATATGCAGGTGGCTGGTGTGACAGAGCAAGATGCAGAGGACAGGAAGAAATGGAAACAGATGATCCGCTGTGGCGACCCCTAATAGGAACAGTCAAAAGAAAAAGAAGTTTTGCAAGTTTGGCTGACCCAGAATAAGATTTACAATATTACTCAATATTTTGTGCAACTATGGCTGCCACCCAGGTTAGAGCCATCTGTTTGAAATATAATCTGTCAAAGGATTTTAAAATGGATTATCTTTATTTGTGTGGGTTCTCCAAGAATAAGATAACTGGTGAAACAGTTATCTAAAACAGTGGCTAAACTTAGAAAAAAGATATTTTAAAAATTAAAAAAAAAAAATGCTAATTTTGGATATCGATCAGAAGTAGGCCTTGCAAATGTAGACTTCACCTCTGATATTATATGGTAGTCAGTTGTTTCTGGCAATGAATCCAGCTGCTTTATTTCCCAGACTAAAGTACCGGACTTCTGATTTTTTGTGGAAGGGAACATCCTCAAGTAGTTTGAAATAAAGTGTCCTCATCTACAGAAATGGGAAGACTTGGAGTTCCTGATTTTTTTCTATTATTAAAGCTGTTCAACTGAAACAATGTCATATTTATAAGCCAGGCTGGACGACTTAATGCTGAGTGAATTAGGGTTTTCTAACCATTTTTATTTGTTTGAATACTGGTACGGGGGAACCCAAAAGTGAGGTGTTTCTGTTTCCTGCAATACATGGGATTAAAGGGCTACAAGTGCTACTAACTGAAGCTACAGCAGTTGATAAACAGTAAGAACATGCTTTATGGCACTACAGAGGCTATGATGAGGTATGTAGCACTGTGAGCATTTTCTGGAGGCAGTAGAAATGTTGTTATGGGGCAAAAGTAGATATGAATTTGGTCATAATGAAATTATAAGAATGGAATACCTGGGTATTACTTAACATTATAAGTAGGCTGAAACCGTTGAAAAGTAGTGGTCCGGGAAGATCACAAGTAATATGCTTGAGTATAGTAGCTGGGGGAAGTGACTAGTATGTATGAAATTACATAGTGGGACATACAGAGCACAGAGTGAAGATAGCCCCCCTGTTGTAGAAGGAATTAGAAGTCCACAGAAACAACAAACACTGACTGGCCAAAGAAGAGCCATAAAGACGATAGAGTAGACTATGGGGGATAAGAAAGAAATTATGTATTGTTACTATTATGTAAAAAGTCCAGAATTTCCAGACACAAGATATACAAAACGATTAAGAGAGAAATTAGAGGAAAGAAAACTACTTCTGCAGGAAAAACTGTCAGAAGCTTCAAATAAAAATTTACTTTCATTAATACAACAGATTTTTGAAAAACAGTATATAGATCAATAAATTTTGATCTGTTTGGAAAAAGAAGCATCTGAGGAAGTGACAAAATATAAACAACAAAACCTAGAGATATTTGAAAAATATAAAAAAGAAATATGGATATGGGAAAGAAAGAGCTTTGATATGGTGTAATATTTATGCAAAGGAGAAAGCCAAGTTAACTAATGTAGAAAAGGCAGTCTCAAAGATATTCAAAGAGAAATACAGGCAAAGGCATCCTGATATGGAACATTTCACAATAAAAAGATTAAGAGCACAAAGATATAATGTAGAAAAGATGATTAGTAAAGCAGAAGTTAAAGAAATAGAAGTTGAAGTTATGGAGTGCCTGCAAAGTGAAGGATTTAATGTAGAAGGTCTAAAACAGACCATGACAGCATGATGGACTGAGTCCCCAGAATAAGGAAAAGCAAGAAGATCAGGAGACGTGAAGAAGACATATGAACAGGGAAAAGGAAAAGAGACTTAATATGGTGTAATATTTATGCAAAGGAGAAAGCAAAACTAACCAATACAAAAAGAGCAGCACCAAAGATATCTGAAGAAAAATATAGGGAAAGGAATCCGGATATGGAAAACTTTACAATACAAAAATAAGAAGACTAACAGGTAAAGTAGAAAAAGAGATTAGTAATGGAGAAGTCAAACAAATAGAAATTGAGGTTATGGAACAGCTACAAAGAGAAAGTTTTAGTGCAGTAAATCGAGTACAGAAAGCACCAAAACAGGATAGAGCAATGGATATCCAAATTAAGGGAAAATCAGTGGAACAGGAAGCAATGGGTCAGATGCCATATCAAGATATTTTGGTGCCTTCCACAAAAAACTAGTATGAAGCTACACAGCAAGGAAAGGAACAAGAAACTGTGAAACTCTGATGCAGTCAATGTTGAGGAGTGATAGGTCAGTGAGTTCCCATATGATAGAACAACATATGACAGAGGATGAAATTGAAGAGAATGTGCCACAAGAAGATGCTACAGAACTTTCTATAGAATGTCCACAGGAAACAGAAAACAAGGGATGTGTCCTTAGTATGGAAGAAAATAAATTAAAAGAAGAGTTGCTTGATTTAATAGACAAAGACAGATATATCAAGATCAATGAGAGAAGTACACTGCAGAAGGTTAATAAAACCCCAGAAGTTAGAAACGTGATAAAACAAATGAACACAGTAATTAGGACTGTCCATAGAGATCCATGCAATATAATAGAAGTAAACAGAATATAATAATGTGCTGCTAAATTAATAACTGATGAAGTTCTACCACAGGAACACAGGGTAGCAAGGGAAAAGAGGGGGGTGAAAGCGAATACCATCATGGAAATATAGAATAGAGAAAACTATAAAGCAGCTAAGACAAGAAGTGTCACTGTTAGAAGATTATAGAAGAGGGAATAGATCAACAAAAATACCAAGAAAGACAGATGTGATAAAAGCAATGCACAGTATTTGAAAAGACCAGGATCTATTATGTATTATTGGAGATAAACTAAAAATTTCAAAACAGGCGGAAAGACTTAGAAGATACAAAGATAAATATAAGGGAAAAGCACAAAATAAGCAATTTATTGATGACCCAAAAAAGTTTTATAGAGAATTGGGAAATAAGGTAAAAAGAACTGAAATACCGCCAAAAAAAGAGGAAGTAGATACATTTTGGAGAAGTATCTATGAAGATCCTATGGAACATAAAGATGCTAAATGGATAGAAGAAGTAAAAGAAAGAATAAGAAGTTTAAGGGTACAGGATATGAAATAGGATGAAATAACAGCCAGAGAGATTGAAACAAAGTTGAGAAAAGCCTCTAATGGGAAAACCCCAGGCCCAGATGTAGTACCTAACTTTTGGCTTAAAGTATTAACTTCTTTGCACAAGGATTTAGCCATGAGTAAGAACTATTTATATGTGCACCCCGAACACACACTGCACTGGTTAACAACAGGAAAAACAATGCTCTTACTTAAGAGTGAACCTGCAAGCTACCCTAAAAATTACAGACCAATAACTTGTCTTCCAATGATGTACAAACTATACATGGGAATTAACGCCGACAGAGTTTATAGTCATTTAGAAGAAAACTCAATTATGGCAGTAGAACAAAAGGGCAATGAAAGAAAGAAAGTCATATGGAACAAAGGATCATTTGTTGTTAAACAAAGTTATAGTGGAGAACTGCAAGAAGGGGAAGAATCTAAGTATGGCATGGACTGACTACAAAAAAGCATTTGATAGTATCCCACATTCATGGATAAAAGAGTGCTTAAAAATGTATAAGATACACCCTACACTGAATGACTACTTTACAGTAATCATGAAACAGTGGCAGACCACTTTGCAATTAAGCCGTGATAAAGGACAGATTATTATCCCAGGGATAAAAATTCAAAGGGGGATATTCCAGGGTGACTCCCTGTCACCGTTGCTATTCTGCCTTGCCATTAATCCATTAAGCTGTTTACTTAACAGCTTAGGCCATGGCTACAATTTGGCTTCTAGAAAACAACAAAGTCTAATGACTTCTCATCTTCTCTTTGTCAATGATTTAAAATTGTATAGCTCATCAGACGAGGAACTGAAAGCAGAGCTGCAGGTTGTCAAAACTTTTTCAGATGATATTGGAATGTCATTTGTTCTAGATAAATGTGAAAAAGCAACCTTTAAAAAAGGAAAATTGCAGCACCAGAAAAACATCAGTTTGGGACAAGAATGTGATATAAAAGAACTTGAGCAAGAAGGGGTGTATAAATACTTATTTATTTATTTATTTATTTATTTATTTTACATTTGTTGACCGGGATAGTCTGACTGGATGCATGTCCATTTTCAGCGGAGGCCCGGGGAGAAAAGCTCCAAGGGTAAGCAGATACAGCATTACATAATACCAGCATTAGATATTACAAACAGACTATTTACAGAGATTACATAAGTAAGCAAGTTAAACAAGTTCCACAGGTTACAGTTAACCCTAAGCACAAGTCAGGATTAAATTAAATTACACAGTAAACTGGTTAACAGATTTTTACACATTCTAGAGAGAGAGTTAGCCAGGCTTGATACATTGACATAGCCAGTTAAGTGACAAATGTTGTTTGAATCTAGTTTTAAATTGACCCAAGGTGGAAAGTAAGGTAATATCAGCTGGAAGAGAGTTCCAGGATCTACTTACAGAGTTTGCAAAGAGAGAATCACTGGCTGTGTTATTAAAGGAGTACAACGGGTTTGTAAAATACTTTCCTCAACTTCTCTGCCATTTTCGTCCCTATTTACAGCTTCCTGCATAAACAAATAAGAAATCAGCGTTTAGAAGATTTAATTCCCCCTGAGTTCTGTAATCCAACCCTACCTTAGCGTACAGGAATGTTTACACTTTTAAAAACATTCTCTCGCGTTTTACTTAAGCCTGCTGGAGTCCCCCAATTACTGATGTCATCACGGCCAGGCAGTGGAAGTATATTTTTTTTAACATTTCCCTCCCCCGAAGTGATATCACCATGGCCGGCCTCTGCTTCTTGGTCAAACCCACCCATTCTGTGATGTCACAGCTGCCTTGTCCTTCCCCCAGCCTTGGAATACTCAAATATAGCTGCAGGAGGTAGGGAAGTTCCTTTCGTGTTCGTGTTTCTAGTACACAGTATTTTCCAGACGGAACATGTTTTTCCAAGCCTTGCCTGTATTAGCTTACCCTCGTGGCCTGATTTATTTGTAAGTAAACTTTTGTACGAGCCGTAAACTAAACCACTCACGTGTGTTTTGTTGAATGAGTTCTCACTTTTCATGTGATGCTTTTAAAATGCATTTTGTTATATACTTTGCCTAGCAATGTCCAATGTTTGGCTTATTAAACGTTTCTTATTTTTTTCAGAGGCATGCTTGAGGTAGGTTTTGTTATATTCAGCGCTGTATATAGGATGAGATCGATATTTGTTTCATTCGTGTTCTTTGTACGTTAGATCAAATAAGACTTTCATCATACATCTCTTCTTCCCTGATTTTGGTTCTACATTTTGCTTGTCCCTTTTAACAAACCACGTGGGTGAGGAATCTGTCCATCAGGGCAAAACATTTGTAAGTGTGTTGCAGCATGGCAACAGAGCGATCTTTAAGGTTTGAGGGGTGTAATTTTTTCAGGCAACGTGTGATCTTGTCAACTTTGAGTGGTAAATCTATAAAATTGCAAAATATAAGAGCCAAGGATGATAGTCCAGGGTTAAGAGGTAAGCCGTTGTTGCCAAATAAATTACAGCGACTTCTAATGCGGAAAATACGTATGTGATGCATCTGTATTTTGCACTATTTTTATTATTATTGATGTTGCATTTTCTTTTTCACTTTATTTGGCATTTGTAAACAACGCTGTTCTTAAACGGTGAGTGTTGGTGATCGTTGGCTATAGTGGCTCAAGAACACTTTCTGGTGCACCACACAGGGGAGGCATGTGCTTTTGTATATGCAGTCAACGAGGTGCGACAGGCAGTTATAAAGTATATTACACACATGCGGATATAATCGTTTGCAGAGGTCCAGTAGCAATTCTTTGTGTGTGTTTTTGATGTGAAAGGTGTTCCGTATGTGTTCACAACGTTGTACTCCACGGAAGCGGGCTATAATTTATAAACTAATTAAAGACATCATCATTGTTGCCTTCTGCCTGCAGCTGGTTGATCCCATTACCTGTCTCCAAAAACTTGTGGCTTTTAAATGCGGTGTACTTTTTTCCCCTGTTGCGTCTACAAATTCGTAGTGTAGTGATTTTCTGTTTTTGGATACCTTTTAAGTAGTAGTTGTTGGGTTGGGTTGGCTTGGCATGTGCTGTATAATTTAAACCGTTTCAGTTGTTGGATTGTTGGTATTGATGTATTTTTTTTTCTATTGGGAGTTGCAATGTGTTTTGTGTGTTATGGCAGCCTAACGGAGCAGTGTATTTGGGATGAAACGTTAAAGCTTATTCTCAAGTTTAACATTTGTTTGATGGGTATTAGTTACTTTTAGCAGTCCCCTCCCTTCTCGCTGCGCTTCTGTAAATGCATCTATAAACCACTCCCATTACGCTAACTGTAATTTTCTCCAAAAGTAAAGGCAACAGTGTAGGCAGTGTTGTTAAGTAGCTATCCTATTTCCCCGTAAGATACAAAGCTAGAAAAAAAATGCAAAAACTTTTAATGTCTAATAGCATTGTCATGAATTGTAATCAAAATATCCTGGGATATACCCTGTAACAAACCACGCCTTATTAATGATGTCACTCAGGTCATTTGTTTGTTTATGTATTGTTTTTGATTATCGGGAAGTCCTACTGGGCAATAAAATTGCTTTTCAGAGGGCCCAGAGATGGCAAATATCTTGGCTAAAAATTGAGAAGTAGAATTAAATTCACATTTACATACAGTTTTTACATGTGGTTGCACGTCGCAATTTATATGCTTTTGTGGACAGATTTCAATTTTAAAGTTACCAGAGCAACTGTGAATAATAATATAGCAATAACCCACGCCTGGGTGTGGGTAATGCTAAATTTACCCACGGTTGCCGTGGTTTGGTCCCGAGGGCGAAGCTCGAGGGACCAAACAAAGCCAACCGTGGGTAAATTTAGCTTTACCCACACCCAGAAGTGGGTTATTGCTATTATACCATGACATTATTTAAGAAAAGAAACTATTACTTTTCTTAAATAATAGCATAATATAATGCCTGTTTACTGCCCTTCCGCAGATGTCTGGCATCCGCGGCAGTTCTGATATACTGCGTGCCTGCGCAGTACATCAGAGCTGTGTTAAATGAGTTTAACATAGCGAGACAGTTTTAAAATAAGCAACGGAGATGTCCGTTGCTTATTTTAAAACTGTCTCGCTATGTTAAACTCATTTAACATAGCTACTAAAAAAGCAACGGAGATCTTGCTTTCTCCGTTGCTTTTTTTTAAAACACTGTCTCGCTATGTTAAATGGGTTTAACATAGCGAGGCAGCTTTAAAATAAGCAACGGAGATCTCCGTTGCTTATTTTAAAGCTGTCTCGCTATGTTAAACCCATTTAACATAGCGAGACAGTGTTTTAAAAAATCGTGTTATACTAATGGAAAAAAGTCCGGGCGACCGGACCTTTTTCCATTAGTATAACTCGATTTACAATGGGCACGCTGGCCAATCAGCGTGCACGTTTTTCGGCGGTCATGGTATAATATAGCAATAACCCACGCCTGGGTGTGGGTAATGCTGGATTTACCACGGTTGGTGTAGTTTGGTCATGAGGGCGAAGCCCGAGTGGCCAAACAAAGACAACCGTGGGTAGATCCAGCATTGCCCACACCCAGAAGTGGGTTATTGCTGTTATACAATGACATTGTTTAAGAAAAAAATACTTGCTTTTCTTAAAAAATGGCATTGTATAATGCCTCCTTGCTGCCCTTCTGCAGCTATCTGGTTTTCTGCTGCAGTTCTGATGTACTGCGTATGCTTACACAGTACATCAGAGCTGTGGGTGGAAGCAACGGAGAAAGCAAGATCTCCATTACTTTTTACAAACTGTCTCGCTATTTTACACCCATTTGGCGTGGGTTATTGCTTAAACAATTTAAAGTTAAATTTCATGTTAGAGAGCAGGTGTAGATTTTTAGGTACATGGTACCATTTTGATATTTACAATATGTACATATGGTAGTGTACAGATCATAGCCACAGAGGCTAGTAATCCTAGCAGGAGAGGGGTTTAGAGGTGGGAGAGAGACTTATAGGACTAGGTGGGGAGAATGCAGTTGCATTTTCTGTTAGAGTAAAGGTAGGAATGTAATTGAGATATAAGGTTTTCAAAGTTTGCACCGGTCCTTGGAGAGGAAGGAAGAGAATTCCGTTTTTTTGCTAAGGAAAAGGATAGCAGGAGCTGACCAGCAGGGCGATTGGCTTTTCGAGACACAGATTAGGTTTTGGGTGAGTAGATCTGAGAGTTCTCTGAGGGGTGTAGGGGAAAAGGATGTTGCATAGAGCAGGGCACTTTAGAGGGTTGAAAGATTAGTTTGTGGGCTGTGGTAATCTGAAGATAGTCTAGATGGTTTGAGAGTTCAAGCCAGTGTAACAAATTCCAATGATTGAGTACAATGCCCCATTCGGAATGTATCTGACCCGACACTTGCAGCAGCTGGAGAGGCCACAAAAGTTCCT
Source organism: Protopterus annectens (assembly GCF_019279795.1). NCBI lineage: Eukaryota > Metazoa > Chordata > Ceratodontiformes > Protopteridae > Protopterus > Protopterus annectens. The sequence goes on along the minus strand of NC_056726.1, from coordinate 1,818,347,071 downwards.
CACCAAAAGGATAAAGGGTCTCAAACATCTGTCCTATGCTGCCCGACTGAAAGAACTCCAGCTCTATTCAGTCGTTTACCGCTTGCTCAGAGGTGACCTTTGCCTAACATACAAGGCCATGTCAAACCCAGATTTGATGAATATGCTTCACCTCAAAAAATCTAGATCCGTCAGAGCCACAAGGGCGGGAGACTTAAACCTCGACACGGCTATTAATAGGACGTGCTGGAGGGATAGATTCATCACCCAAAGACTCCCTATGCTGTGGAATAAAATCCCGGTATATGTGAGGCAGAGCACCTCGCTGGCCTTGTTCAAGAGAAATCTTGACCAATGGATGGGAGATCGCAGATATACCCCAGGGATTACCTCAGTGTCACTGCTCAACAGAGGCACAGCAAAATAATGGGTATAGTTCCCCATACTAAAGGGGTGGCGTAAGCCACAAAACTATGGGCTAGGCTTGTAAATGCCCTCGGGCAGATAGCCTAGTATGAACCTATGAACCTATGAACCTATAAGGGCAATACAGTGATGGGAGGAGTATTTGGCTTTGGTGACAAATTTAGAAATCCTATTAGAACAGACTTCCAATTTTGAAGTGAGTGTGGCAGATAAGTTAGTTAATAGAGGAGTGCCATACATTAGTGAGGGGAGTAGATGGGTAGTGGCAAGTGTTTGTCTGGTGGAAAGATAGAGAAATTGGATGTTCCTGTGTAGCATACCAAGTTTTATATGGGTTTTCTTAATGTTTTGCTGGATGTGAGTGTCAAATTTCAGGTGTTCATCAATAGTGGTTTGGCAAAGGGAACACCTTCCCTCTATAGTGGAGTTATTTTGGCTAATGATTTAGAATTAATTTTTATCAAGAGGGGAAGCTTTTGAGGGAGAGAATAATAGTATTTTGGATATAGTGGTTTGGCAAAGGGAACACCTTCCCTCTATAGTGGAGTTATTTTGGCTAATGATTTAGAATTAATTTTTATCAATAGGGGAAGCTTTTGAGGGAGAGAATAATAGTATTTTGGATTTATTGGCATTTAGTGAGAGGTGATTTTGAAGCATCCAATTTTCAGTGGTGGAGAAAGTAGCTTTGGTCAGTGTCTGAAGCTCTGGGATGTTGTTGGCACTACAGATTAATGTGGAATCGTCTGCATATTGTACAATTTTGGTATTGGGTATGGCTTTGTGGAAATTAATATAGATGTTAAACAGCATTGGACCGAGTATGGATCCCTGGGGAACCCCAGTGGGGGTGGGAAGGAAGGTTGAGGTGCCTGTCCCCCATTTTACATCTTGAGATCTAATGGAGAGGTAAAGCATGTTTGTTTTCTAGTTGAAGAGACGTAGTTTCTGTCAGTACTTTGCTAAGTAGTATGTTTCCGAATCTCGGATCTGCATTATTTATAAAGGTTCTGTGCAGTATGTGTGTTTATGCAGCTGTATTGACATTTTGACTTTTTATTCATGGACTTGTGTGTCATAGAATTAACCAAATATTATGACTGACAGAAAACATGGAGCAGTCTTCTTTACTTTTTGGCATGCAACTTTTCGGTCTTTAGTGTGCACAATTATGTGTTGCACGTTTCTCCCCTGCAGGTTGGGTGGATTTCTGACTAAATGACCAACTCTAGAGACTCACCATTCCTAAACATCAATGCGTATGAAACAGGATACGTATAAGCCATTGGACAGGTTAATTGCTCAAGTGATACATGCACGATGATGTGTTAGCTGTCCACTTAAAGTGCTGTAGTATGACAATTTTAGTGTTTGCAGCATACTTATTTTTGAACATATGCCATAGAGTAAAGAACACTTGCTTTTTTGGATGGGCATTTGAGGGCTTGATGTACATCTAAAATTTCTGGCAGCAGTCATAAGGGTGTTTGCAGTATAATAATTGTACATTTACAAAATGTTTTATTAAGTAATACTGTGAATATGAAACAGGATTTTTTGATTCTTACTTCATGAATCAAAATGAAAGAGAAACCTACTTGTGAGGTTATGTTTTGGTCTGGTGAATTGATGTGTATTTTAGGACTAGGATTAAAATGCATGTTGGGTGTCATGGGGCATGACTCGCATTTATTTTTATCTTGATCCCACTCTGAGACACTAGGTCAGTATTACGCTGTCAACTGCTTTGAACGTAGGCTTGCTGCATCATTTGTCTTTACATGGTTTGCTGCATCATCTGCTTGTGACTGCATCTCGTGTGTGTGTGTGTGTGTGTGTGTGTGTGTGTGTGTGTGTGTGTGTGTGTGTGTGTGTGTGTGTGTATGTATCCCTTTGTATCAAGCTGCATAACACTCTTCCTGGGTAAGTGGAAATTTCTGTTTAGCATCTGCCTCAGGATATTTTATTGTTAATATTTGATATGGGATAGAGGAGTTTATGTGATTTTCACTCAATCTTTTAATGTTTGAAAAAACATTTAAAAAGGAAATTTGGTTAATTTAATGCCATTAAACTATAAGCAATTTATAACAGTTATACAGAACAGACTAAGGAAGCATTTAAGGAAGTTTGATTCCAGGCATACCATAGATGTAGTTTAATGTAGGGTAGAAAATATTTTATTACATCATTAAAACACACTGATATTTTTTAATGAGGCAGAACAGTTTTGTTAATAATTATTTGTTAACAAGGTAGGCCCACTGGACACAGTCACTTTTCAGGGGTGACCCCTGGTACAATTGATGGTTAATGTACCCAGAAAAGACAATTCATGATGTCCTATCCTGGACCTGTCTACTCTAAACACCTTTCTGGAGATTCCAAAATTCAAAATGCTGACTATTCACCAATTACTTCGTATGCTAGGCAAAGATGCCTGTTTGGCACCACTAGATTTAAAAGAAGCATACCTGCACATCCCAACCATGGAATCTTGCAGAATATACCTACGCTTCAAAGCAGGCTACTCACACCTGGTACCCTGTCAACCAGTTATATTCCTGGGAGCAAGCTTGAATACAACATCCCAGATGGCTTACCTCACGCCAGAAAAGCAAATTATTTTGACAACCTACTTCAAACAAGTGGCCACAAAAACTCTGCTATCTGCAAGACAAACACTGCCAGCCTTAGTGTTCATGGCCCCCTGCATTCTTCTAATTCCATATGCAAGACTGCATATGAGGAAAATACACTGGTACCTAAAAAGCCTATGGTCTCAACATTCTCAAGACCTAGAAACAATGATTCCTATCATACCTTGCCTACACCTACAGTTCCTTTGGTGTGCAGAGGCCTGCCACCAAAACAAGGGACTACCTTTCACACCACCCCCTGCCATCCAAACCCTAACAACAGATGCATCATACTATGCATGGTGGGCTCACCTGGCAGGGAAGTGCATTCAGGGCAAATGGAGCCCAAGTCAAATGCACCTGCAGATCAAGCAAAAAAAAAATGTTAGCTGTACAGAATGCTCTGACAGCCTTCAAGGACCACATTCTTCCAGGACAACTAATGGTAAAGACGAACAACACCACTGTTATGTGGTACATAAACAAGCATGGGGGTAGACATTCTTACCCCCTCTGCAGACTAGCCATGGCATTGTGGAAAACAGCCTTGAGCTACCAAGTGCACCTACAAGCTCAATTCCTGCCAGGAAAATTAAATACGCTGGCAGACGGACTAACCAGAAACCTCATGGACCCACATGAGTGGAAACTGGAACCAAGGATTTTCAACATGTTGACAAGCAAATGGAGCAGCCCAGATATAGACCTGTTTGCCTCTCCCCAGAACTACCAAGTGGACAAATTTTGCACAAGGACTCACCACAAACAAGCCTGGAAAGTGTATGCTCTGTCCTTCAGCATCAGTCTATGCCTTCCCCTCTGCCTCTGCTCTCCAAAGTACTATTAAAAATCGCACAGTACAAACCAAGGATGATTTTGATTGCTCCAGAATGGCTGCACCAACACTGGTACCCCCTCCTGCATAGTGTCACGATTATCTCCATGGCACCTGCCTCACACTCCTTCCATGCTGTCTCAGCAGGAGAACCAGATTTTCTGCACCCTCAGCTTCCAACACTGAACATTGCAGCCTGGCTAATTACTTAATCTCTCATTTACCATCCCTCAGCAAACCGGTGATGGATATCATTTTAGATGCAAGAAGGCCTAGTACTAGAAAATCTTATCTCACAGGCTATAATTAACTTCCTGCAATGGGTAGCCCTAGACCTGTTTGAACATGCAGTAAGTTCATTAGATATGGGTCTTGGGCTGCTCTGCAAGCCAGGCATAAGGCTCCCCTAAGAAGTCTATACAATACGAAGTATAGCACAGGGATTTCAGTCAGTCCATGTAAGGCACGTGCTGTAGGCCCTTTATCTTCTTTGTTAGAAAACTCTGAGGTCTCTCGAATGTCTTCAGGTGCTTAGTACGGTACATACCAAATTGGGCATTATACTCAATTATGGGCCAGATAAGTGCTGAGTACTGGGGGTGGCGGGGGTTATAACTTTTGCTCTCGAAGGGATGACTTCACTAATCGAGTGAGCTATGTGGAAAGCTTCCCTTACAATGGTAGACATGTGGTGGTCGAAGTAAAGGTTGCAGTCAACCTGTGATCCCAGGTCCCTCAATACTTTTTCATTTGGTGTGAACGGACATTGTGCCAAAGGGAATGATGCATTTCATCACATATCTCCTCTTCTTGAGGTGCTAGATCCCTAAGCAATTCCTAGAAATGTGCTTTCTCTCCAGCCATCTTCTAGGTCTTCAGCCTGGTCTCTGCTTTGAAGTCTTCTATGACCACTGCTTGCATCTGATTGTGGCAACCAGTGTTTTTTACTGTGGGCATACTGTCACTGGGGATGAATTTAGTGACTGATTCTACCCCATTGTCCTTTCCACAAGTCTACCCTAGTTATACATTAGCCACTCTTCTATGCAATCTTGTGACAATATCACATTGTGAACCATGTGTTGGCTACTATCAAGACAGTTGGCAGACAGAGGCCTCTCTGACTGTATTTCTACATCCCCACACATGTGGACCCAGGCAGTTCTCATATCCAAAATTGTGTCCTATGTGCATTTAAGGTCCACCATTATCAACACCAGTTACTGTTGTCCACCTTTATAAAGCATGGCATTACAATGAATGTGTGTCCCCTCATGCCAACCTCTGTTTCTCAATTCTCTTGGGCAGCTATTTGTGGTTCCCCTGAGTTTCACAGAATTTATGTTTTCACATATTTATTCATTTAACATTTGTTGACCGGGAATGTCCGACTAGGTTCCACATAGCCTGTTTTCAGCAGAGGCCCGGGGAGAAACGCTCCAGATGCATGTCTTTGGAATGTGGGAGGAAACCCACGCAAACACAGGGAGAACATGCAAACTCCACACAGAAGGCACCCCAGCCGAGAATCGAACCAGAGAACCTCTTGCTGTGAGGCGACAATGTTAACCGCTGCACCACTGTGCCGCCCAAAATAATCAGCCCTGGCAGGTCTTGAACCCAGAACAGTGAATATCATAGTCACTAACTTTACCACTCAGCCATATGAGATATAATCTCATCTGTTCTAAGTGTGTTACAAGCTTATAAATATGGCTCTTACAACTGTATGCATAACTTTATTCTCTTCTGCAGATGTCAATCTCCACTGCAAAATTCATTTTCTTGAAGCTTGTTACATTAACTAAAACATTGGACTACATGTATAAAAAATGTTACATAATTTCAATTTGTGGTAAGGGAAGCTTGAGTCGGTTGGTGTACATGTTAAAATTGCTACAGGTCAGCCTTGGCTTTTGGAAATGCTGGATTTAACAATGGATGCCAGCAGAGGTGCAAATGGTCATCTGTAACTTGATGAGGTGCTAAGTACATTGGTTTCTGGCTTGGTACTGACTTTCATTGAATTTAATATCTTGGCATTTAAAATGTTCATTGTCTTATGCATTTCAATGTATGTATTTATCTGAATGTACAAGGCCTGGCTTAATGGTTTGTGGGTGGGTATGCTGTTTTATGAAACAATGTGTGTGTTGCTTTCAACAGAATTCTGCTTAGTTATGGAACTCACAGGTCAGACAAACTGTTAGTGCAGCATTTTTTTAATTAGGTTCATAGGTTCATACTAGGCTAACTGCCCTAGGGCATTTATAAGCCTAGCCCAAAGTTATGTGGCTTACGCCGCCCCTTATGTTAGAAATACTGTGCCCATTAGTTTGTTGTGCCTCTGTCCAGTAGTGACACAGAGATGATTCCCGGGGTAAACCTACGATCTCCCATCCACCGGTCAAGATTTCTCTTGAACAGAGCCAGCGAGGTGCTCTGCCTCACATCATCATCATTCTCTTTTGGCTTTTCCCGTTAGGGGTCGCCACAGCGGATCATCTCTTTCCATTTCTTCCTATCCTCTGCATCTTGCTCTGTCACACCAACCACCTGCATGTCCTCTCTCACCACGTCCATAAACCTTATCTTAGGCCTTCCACTATTCCTCTTACCTGGCAGCTCCATCCTTAGCATCTTTTTCCCAATATACCCATCATCCCTCCTCAGCACATGTCCAAACCAACGCAATCTCGTCTCTCTTGCTTTGTCTCCAAACTGTCCAACATGAGCTGACCCTCTAATATACCGATTCCTAATCCTATCCATCCTAGTCACACCGATTGCAAATCTTAACATCTTTAACTCTGCCACATCCAGCTCTGACTCCTGCCTTTTTGTCAATGCCACTGTCTCCAACCCATGTAACATAGCTGGTCTCACTACACTCTTGTAGACCTTCCCTTTCACTCTTACGGATGCCTCACATGGACTGGGATTTTATTCCACAGCATGGGGAGTCTCTGGGTGATAAATCTATCCCTCCAGCACGTCCTATTTATATCCGTGCTAAGGTTTAAGTCTCTTGCTTTAGTGGTTTTGGTGGATTTGGATTTTTTGAGGTGGAGCATGTCCATTAATTCCGGGTTGGTCATGGCCTTGTATGTCAGGCACAGGTCACCTCTGAGCAGACGGTATGCAACTGAATAGAGTTGGAGTTTCTTCAGTCTGGCAGCATATGACAGGTTTTGGAGTCCCTTTATCCTTTTGGTGAGGAACTTTTGGGGTCTCTCCAATTGCTGCAGGTGTCGGGTGAGATACATCCTGAATGGGGCATTGCACTCGATCATTGGTCTGATAAGTGAAGAGTACAGGGGAGCAATGACCTCACTTGATCTGGATGTGAATTCCCTTCATGATCAGGTGGGCAATGTAGAAGGTCTTTCAAACCACTTTAGCAACGTGAGTGTCAAACGAGAGGCCACTGTCAACCTGGGTCCCCAGGTCCCTGATAACCTCTTCTGTGCTTAGTGTGTTGCCACCTATATGGTAGCTTGGGGTTACCTTGTTTTTCCCAAAGGGTATGACTGTACACTTTTTTGCGTTTAACTTCAGGCCATGGCTCTGGCACCAGCTATCCGTTTCCGTGAGACCCCTCTGAAGGATGTCTGTGTCCGATGTACTATCCACTATGGCACCCAGTTTGCAGTCATCCACAAACTTTGTCAGCCATAGTCCTCCTATGTTTGCCTGTACTTCTGAGAAGTAGATGCCGAACAATAGGGGGCCAAGGACTGAGCCATGTGGGACTCCACTTGTAACCGGCTTGGAGTTTGACATGGCTCCAGCAACTCTAACCCTGTGGGTTCTGTCCTTTAGCCAGTTTGCAACCCATCTTGTGACATATGGGTTTACATTTAGGCTGGTAAGTTTCTCTAATACCCGAGTGGGGTATTGTGTCGAAAGCTTTTGCAAGGTCAAGGTAGGCTGTATGGACTGCCTTTCCCTCATCAATGGCCTTGGTGACTGTTTCGAAGAAGTCGACCAAGTTCAAAAGGCAAGATCTGCCCTTGACAAAGCCAAACTGGGTTGGGTCCAAGGTCTGCAAGTCCCCTATGTCCTTGTTTATGAGTTCCATTATGATCCTCTCCATAGCTTTGCAGACCAGGCTTGTTAAGTTTATGGGGTGGTAATTACCAGGGTCCGTAGAGGCACCGCCTTTGTGGAGTGGGACCACAGTTGCCGTACGCCACTCCTTGGGCACATATCCTGTGGTGAGGCTAAGATTAAACAGCTGCCTTATGTGCGGGTTTAGTTCTTCGTTGAGTTCATGTAGCACACAGCCGGGGACCCCATCCGGTCCCATTGATGCTGTGTTTTTAGCTTTAGAGAGAGCAGCTTTCACCTGCGCATTTGAGATGTCTAGGAGGCTACACTCAGTTGGGATAGTTATCTCTCCTTTTGGGGGGGAGAGGGGGGTGAAGTTTGCGCTGAACCTGTCTGCCAGTATGTTGGCAATGTCTGTGGGTTCAGTGATTTTTGTATCATTTTGGACTAATTCTGAGCATATCTGGGAGTTTCCACCCAGGTTTCTGACATAGCTGAAGAAGGCCTTATGATTGTCTTTTGAATCTATGGCAGTTTTTCTCTCAAAGTTGGCCTTGGATGATTTTATGAGGGATCGTAGTTTCTTGCTAGTGCTGATCAAAGATGCCTTCACTTTTTGAGATTTTGCTCTATCGTGTAATAGCTTTCTCCTCTTATTGTAAAGTTTGTTTATGGCTGGGGTCCACCAGACTGGACGTTTGCCCTTGGTGGAGAGAGTCTTGGTTTTATTTGGGATTGCCTGATCCATGCAGTCCTGAAGGTCTTCATAGAAGGCATTTGTAAGGGCTTCCGCAGCTTGGGTTGTGGTTTCCATTGGCTCGGGGGCCTTGAAGGATACCACACCTGTCTTGAGTAGTGTGAAGTTTAAATTAATACTGTTTTTTAAGATTCTTACTTTTTGTAGTTGGTGCCAGCAGGATTATAGATGAGTGTCAGTTTTCTATAGGTGACTTAAAATTATGTTTTAGAATTATAGATAATGGCAAGAGGTCACTTACCGTTTTAATATTTTCTGATTTAGAGCTATACAGTATAGTAGAGACATGGCTGAGCTGGAGGTGGGTGATACACTGCACATCTCCATTGCATGCCCACCTTCTGGGGATAACATTAGTTCTGCAGAAGGGAGAGTGGAATAGATGGGTCATAAATGAACCCCCCCTTTTGGACCGATGCAGAGATATCCTGAGATCTGGATACCTAGTTGCACAGCCAGCCCCAGGTTGAGTCCAGTGGAAAGTGTTAGCATTTATCTCAAAGCCTCTATAAATATCAGTTTGTTAGTTGTGTAGGAAACTGATTTGTTGTAGATTTGAAGTGTACACTTTTCAGGTAAGCAGAATTTTTGGTAGATGCACTGGTGTTTAAAAAGTGAAATTAGGACTGGCTGCACATTGCATATTTGTTTTTCCATAGAAATGTTTGTGGACAGTAGAACCTGTTAGCCTAGCTGTGAACCGTGCCCAGTGAAGAAATTGTGGGCTAAGGTTTAGGATGTCTTATTTGGCCTGTGACTAGGGAAATTTTATGCATGCCTTTTTCACCCTTCCTGCCATTTTATTACTCTTGTAATCCACTATAAACTAAATATTAAAAGTAACTAAATATATACATATATTTTAGTATACCAGAAAATCCCATAGATTTGTATGTAGAATTTTAAAAGATGTGAGAACAATGGAAAGGTGGTGCTGGTGATGAGGTTACAATGCTGATTTAGAGTAAAGGAAATTGATGCAAAAAAATGAAGGGACTTGCATGACGGATGCAGTCAAGGTATGCTGTCATTAAGGGAAGAAAAGTAAAATATTGTGCTGGAAAGTTTTTGTGGTAAGTTAAATAAAGGAATGTCTAACCATGCAGGGTTACCAGTGCTTATTTAAGGGCAGATGTAAGGCAGTAGATTGTGGAAGAAATGGGGTATGAATTAAATTATCTGGATGTATTTGGAGCATGATGTCTTTCAGTAGATTCTGGTGTTGCAGGGCAGTTGCGTATTCACTTTTTTTTGTATGAAGTTACATAAAGCTGCATCATGAGATCTGCTGGAGCTAATGTTTTTAAGTGGGTGGTAATTTGCTTCCTGCTGGGGTTATGGCATTTATGTGGTTGTGATCTAGCTGTGTCATGAAGGATGTTGCAACCAAAGCTTACATGCAAGTAATGTAGATCATTTTAATTAATTGAGAGCTGCTCTGTGATAAGCGCATAGAAGTAAGTTTGGCTGATTTCAAGTTTGGTATAGTAGTAGTTTGGGGGAACGTGATGGCATATTCCTGGCTTTTTTTTTTTTTTTTTTTTTTTTCAAGATGCATCTCACAACCTTGGCGATTCATAATGTTGTCTAAATGAAAACAGACTATGCCAGCACACTCCCATTTGCAAACATTATGCATCACATATCTTCCTAATTAAATTCAGTTAGACGTTACATAGCTCATTTAAGTCTTGCTGCTTTTCAACCTGTAATGTGTTCTTACAATTCCCATTGTTTTCCTATGTAGTTGGCTCTTACTCTTTTTCTAAAGATCTCAATTTCAGTTTTATCTTTACTATATTCACTGCTTGTAGTGTAGTTGGTTTTGATTTTGATTTCCATTTTCTAGTAATTGGTTTTTTGGCAGCCACCATAATTAGACACAGCAAGGCGTTACCATGTGTAGTCATTTCCAAAGACCTTCTGTGTTAGCCTGTACTTCAGAGAAGTAGATACCAAACAGAAGAGGACCCATGACTGAACCCTGTGATACTCCACTTGTCACTGGTCTGAAGTCTGATTTGGAGTCTGCTACTTTCACAGTGTGGGTTCTGTCAGTAATAGGCATGTATACGTAGTGTAGTGAGCTTGTCTATAATTCCAGAGTGGGTGATGGTGTCAAACGCCTTGGCTGGATCTAGGTAGGCTGTGTGAACCACCTTACCCTCATCTATGGCTTTGGTGACTACTTCAAAGAAGTCTATCAGGTTTAGGAGACATGATCTGCCTTTTACAAACCCAAACTGTGTGGTGTCCAGAGTTTGGAGATCTCCTATGTCTTTGTTTATGAGTTCCATGATCCGTTCCATGGCCTTGCAGACTAGGCTCGTCAGGCTAATGGGGTGGTAGTTCCCTGGGTCTGTTGTGGTCAGGAAATCCTTCTACGTGGCACACCATCACAAAAGGTTTCTCATCCTGAAAAAGAGGTCATTGTTTCCCACTACTCATGACTCAATTGCAAACATACTGGCAGATAGGTTCAGTGCAAATGTCTCCCCTCCCTCCCCCCCGAAAAGGAGAAATATCTATCACAGCAGAGTGTAGCCTCCCAGTCATCTCAAATGCCCAGGTGAGAGCTGCTCTCTCTAAAGCTAAAAACACAGCATCAATGGGACTGGATGGTGTCCCCGGCTGTGTGCTACACGAACTCAATGAGGAACTAAACCCACACGTAAGGCTGCTGTTTAATCTTAGCCTTACCACAGGATACGTACCCAAAGAGTGGCATACGGCAACTGTGGTCCCACTCCACAAAGGCGGTGCTTCTACAGACCCTGGTAATTACCGCCCCATAAGCTTAACAAGCCTGGTCTGCAAAGCTATGGAGAGGATCATAATGGAACTCATAAATAAAGACATAGGGGACCTACAGACATTGGATCCTACCCAATTCGGCTTTGTCAAGGGCAGATCATGCCTCTTGAACTTGGTCGACTTTTTTGAAACTGTCACCAAGGCCATTGATGAGGGTAAGGCAGTTCACACAGCCTACCTTGACCTTGCAAAAGCTTTCGACACAATACCCCACTCGGGTATCATAGAAAAGCTCACCAGCTTAAATGTAAACCCATATGTCACAAGATGGGTTGCAAACTGGCTCAAGGACAGAACCCACAGGGTTAGAGTTGCTAGTGCCATGTCGGACTCCAAGCCGGTCACAAGTGGTGTCCCACAGGGCTCAGTCCTGGGCCCCCTCTTGTTCGGCATCTACTTTTCAGAAGTACAGGCAAACATTGGAGGATTATGGCTGACAAAGTTTGCAGATGACTGCAAACTGGGCACCATAGTTGAAAATCCATCAGACAGATATCCTTCAGAGAGGTCTCCTAGAAACGGATAACTGGTGCCAGAGCCATGGCCTTAAGCTAAACGCCAAATGTATAGTCATACCCTTTGTTAAAAACAAGGTAACCCTAAGTTACCACATAGGTGGCAATCCATTAAGCACAGAAGAGGTTATCAGGGACCTGGGGACCCAAGTTGACAGTAACCTTTCTTTTGACACTCACATTGCCAAAGTGGTTAGGAGGACCTTTTACATTGCCCACCTGATTATGAAGGGATTCACATCCAGATCAAGGGAGGTCATTGTTCCCCTGTACTCTTCGCTTATCAGACCAATGATTGAGTACAATGCCCCATTCGGAATGTATCTTACCCGACACCTGCAGCAATTGGAAAGACCCCAAAAGTTCCTCACCAAAAGGATAAAGGGGCTCAAAAATATGTCATATGCTGCCCGACTGAAGAAACTCCAGCTCTATTCAGTCGCATACTGTCTGCTCAGAGGTGACCTGTGCCTGACATACAAGGCCATGTCCAACCCGGAATTAATGGACATGCTCCACCTCAAAAAATCCAAATCCACCAGACCCACAAGAGCAAGAGACTTAAACCTCAACACTGATATAAATAGGACGTGCTGGAGGGACAGATTAATCACCCAGAGACTCCCTGTGCTGTGGAACAGAATCCCGGCCCATGTGAGACAGAGCACCTCGCTGGCTCTGTTCAAGAGGAATCTTGACCAGTGGATGGGAGATCGTAGGTTTACCCCGGGGATCATCTCTGTATCACTGCTGGACAGAGACACGGCAAACTGTATAGTATTCTTCAACCTAAAGGGTGGTGAAAGACACACAACTCTGGCTAGGCTTATAAATGCCCTAGGGCAGCTAGCCTAGTATGAACCTATTAGATCCATTGGAGTACAACGGCCCTTTTGGTATGTACCTCACAAGACATCTACAATAACTGGAAAGGCTGCAAAAATACCTCACAGAGGATTACTGGCCTCAAACAGATGCCTTACGCAGACAGTCTCTAAAAACTCCAGCTTTACTCCATCGGCTATTTCAAACCCAGAGCTGTTGGAATTGCTCCACTTAAAGAAATACCAATCACTCCAAGCTACATGCTCTAGGGACCTAAACCTTGTCACCTCAAACTGAACATGCTGGAGGGAAAGAGTCTTGTCCCAGTGACTTCCATACTGTGGAACAGACTACCTATCTTCTCATTAGCACTCTTCAAGAAAAATCTTGATTGGATGGGTAATAGGTAATTCATCCCGGGGTTCACTTCTGTGGTTCTGCTTGACAGGGGCACAGGAAAATAACTTTCTTGGTTGTCGAAAGCAAGCGAAGCAGATCAGGCTTGTTAAGCTTATGGGGTGGTAATTTCCAGGGTCCGTAGAAGCGCCGCCTTTGTGAAGTGGGACCACAGTTGCTGTACGTCACTCCTTGGGCATGTATCCTGTGGTAAGGCTAAGATTAAACACCAGCCTTATGTGCGGGTTTAGTTCCTCATTGAGTTTGTGTAGCACACAGCCGGGGACACCATCCGGTCCCATGGATGCTGTGTTCTTAGCTTTAGACAGAGCAGTTTTCACCTGCGCATTTGAAATGCTGGGGAGGCTACACTCCGCTGGGATAGTTATCTCTCCTTTTGGGGGATGGGAGGGGTGAAGTTTGCACTGAACTCAAGTTTGCATGTGCTGCAACATTAGATCAGTTATACATACTGTTGTGTTCAAGCCCTTATGCTGCATTTCATTTTATGGGGTCCTGGCAGCAATATGTTAAGGACAGTATCACTGATATTACAGCTTCTAGTAACAGGTAAACAAAAGGATAACAAAATATTTACTGCAACTTGCTAAGAAAGAGCAAACCTACAGGTAGCCAGTTAAGTGAATGAAACCAAAAAGCCAGAGAATCATGGAAATTATTTACGACAGGGAAAAAAATCGTAATTACATCTGATATCAAGTTATGTTACATTTCAATATGTTAATTTTATTCAGTAGTAGTGTATTAACAGCGATGTTTTGAAACACAGAAATTTGGTATGTATTACTTGTATATTCTGCATGGCAAATGATACTTAGGTGGTGTATCGCCTGCATACCTCTCTTGTATTTGCACCAGATACCGCTAGTGTGCAGTGCGGGAATAAACTTATTAAAAATTACTCTCGTATCAGAGGTGGCAGTGCAACATATTGATAGTGGCTTAACCTGAGAGTAGCTTTAAGCAAGCCCCATGTGAAACCTGAACAAGCACCTAGAATTCAGTGTAGCTTCCACACCGTAAGTCTGAAGATGAATTCACATACATGAACAGGAGTAGCTGCATATTCATGGCTAAAGGTATATGGGCAAGGCAGGTGGTTACTACACTGCAAAACTGGTATGTAATGGTGGATAATAAAAGCCATAGCACCAATTCAACTGTAGTCTGGCAAATATTTAGTAAGGGATTTAGTCCAAGCACAAATATTTCAACAGTGATTCTTTGCAGTGTCATCCATTATCTGATTCAAGGTAAATTAACCTTGATGTCCTTTATTAAAAAAAATATTATTTTGTGAGAAGTGACTTCTGGACACACAAAAAAAGAAGGGGGAAATATAGCAATGTTTGTATGTACAAAGACAAATCCAGGGACACTGCAAAAGGGTTTTTTGCAAACCAACCAGTGCAGTAAAAAAAAATAAGTAGGCAATAACTGAATACCAACACTTTGCACATGTAAATCATTTTTAGCAAGGTGGAAGCATGAAGTGATACACTTATACTAATAAAGATCTAAACTGGTTTAATATTTTAAAAGTTTGATTTAGCTCCCTGGTGCAAGATCTTACAGAAGTTGCTACATAAACTGGATGCTAATGCAGTCAAATAAGGCCATGGCTACAGTGCAGCAAAACAAATGTCCCCTGTAACAAAAGAAATGCTAGAGCAAAGATTGAATTACATGAGTCAAGCACCCTGCTGAGATCTGCCAGTCAATGAAATTACCAAGTCAAATTACCCTCAGGACTTTGACAGCTAGGGAAGCTAAGTGTTGCGGGGGAGGGGAGAAGTAAAAAGACTGGAATTCATTGTCTCACAAATTAGTGCCATTTAAACTAAATTAGAAAAAAAGGCAGCAGTAAACAGCACTTTGTGTGTGTTCTGTGACATTTGCACTGTTTCAGTAGTCATTCAACAGCAGGGAATGTTACTTACACTGTTCTGTTTTACTCAGAACTTTGTACGCATGCAACATCTATGAAATGACAAGAGCTTTAGGCAAATGGAGGCCTGCATGATGTAACATTTGTGATCAAAGCAATGACTTGTGGGATACTGAGTGGCAACCTGATTTATCCAAACCACGTCAATATGCTGTACTCCAGGTGGTCAGAGTCTGTAATTACATATAAAAATATTTAAAATCCTGAAAATAATCCCAGAGTGCTGTTAAAGTGTAGGAAACATCATGCCATAATGTTTTAAACACGTTTTTTGAGTCTGTGGGTGCGGTACTCCTTTAATTTTGCTAGTCTGAATTAGTAGTTTGTTAGAGGATCGAAGAGGTCTAGGATTGTTATAGGGGGTGATAATATTTTTAAGTGCATGAGTATTGCCTGAATTATAGAGGATTTTATAGGCCATAATCAGTTGGTTATACTGGATTAGGCTAGGTAGTTCAAGCCACCCAAGCTGATTTAGATTGATGCAATGATGTGTCCTAAAAAGCAGCCCAGTGGCAAACCTGGCAATGTGGTTGTAGCAAATTGAGAGTTTGTTAAGGACAGTCTTGTTTAAATTCGAGAGTAGAGGGGATGCATACAGAAGGGTTGAAAGAAGGTGAGAGCGAGCTATGGCAGTTTTAGCTGGAGGGGTTAGGAAGGCTTTTATTCTGTAAAGTGACCCTAGTTTTTTATTGATGGTTTTGATAGTTTGGTTAACATGTAGGTCAAATTTTAGATTATTGTCTAAATACTTGGGAATTGATGAAGGATCAGCACTAAAACATGAACAAATGTGAACATGAACAAATGCGAATAAAGCTTAGTAAGGAGTACTTTAGAAGACTTAAATTAATCCTGAAAACAGCATTGACACCTAGGAACAAGATCCACGCTATAAATCAATTTGCTCTTCCTGTCCTAACTTATAGTTTTGGAGTGACTGACTGGCCCCAAAAAGTGTTAGATATTAAAACAAGAAGGATGCTTCTTGCTCACCAAATGATTTATAAAAATCAGTGTATACCAAGATTATATATTCCCCTTTCTGAAGGAGGGATGGGCCTCCTTGAAATTGATTACATGCATACATCTGCAATCATGGGATTCCACACATATCTACTGACCTCACAAGATCCAAATGTGGTGAAAGTTTTGAAACATGAAGAGAATAAATCTAAGATGACATTGCTGCTTAATTTAGCAGAAGCATATCGACGTCAAGCAGGAATGGAAATCAAAGCAGAAGTAGATAACAACTAGGCAGTAACTGAATGTGCTAAAAAACAAAAGAAAGAATACAAGGTGAAGGACCAGGTGAGAAGGCAAGAAATGTAGAAAAAACATAAATATAGTAGCAAGTATAGAAAACTTCTGGAAGAGCCTCATGTTGATCAAGAACAAATGCAGGAATGGTTAAGGAGAGGTGAATTTACATAAATAAATGAAAGGTTAATATTGGCAGCCCAAGATAGAGGGCTACGTACATGCTGGTTTACTAAGTCCATTGAACATGTGGGAGAAACAGACATACGTAGATTTTATGGAACCAAATTGGAAACAGTCACACACCTTATTGCTGGTTGTGACTCTCTAATGGAAGAGGGACTGTATACTGAAAGGCATAATAATGTGGCGAGAAAACCGGATATAGTGGTCCAAGAAAAGAAGACAAAAGTAACACTGATCATTGAAATCGCCACACCTAGTGACTACATTGTCTTGCGTACAGAGAGACACAAAGTCCTAAAATACCTCGATCTGCAGGCAGGAATGAGAGCCATGTGGAAGAAAGATACCCAGACAGTTACAATAGAAGTAGGAGCAACTGGTCTTATAAAAAAGAATTTACAATCATATTTAGATATGTTACCAATTCATGTAACACCGTACAAATTGCAGAAGGAGTCATTACTGGGCACATTGCGGGTGCTGTGAAGAGCACTTTTGGCTAACATCAAAGAGTGAAACAATACTAATTTCATGAACTTTAATTGTACTTTGGCTTAGGAATGGGGTCCATTCCCGTCATGGTATTAGAAACCCAAAATACTTGGAGAAATTAAAAACCACAGAGTGAAATGAAAGACCCACTGACAGATTCCATCAGGAGGGGCTGGAGTTAACTATTGGGTATTACGGTCTGAAGACAACAGCTTCAAATATGTTTGGCACCAAAATATAGCAGAAAGTCCAAGCAGTTTAGAAGATTTGTAGATAAATGTTTTCACTAGTACTTCGACATAACAACAAGACTAGAGCTGATGTTCCCCACAACAGATAGGGTTTGCTGCAGATACAATCAGTATGAAAGGGAAGACTGAATGCATGTCTTCTGAGGATGTTTACAACTAGAAATATGTAAAGCAAAAATAAATTTCATCTATACAGAACTGGATCTGACCCTAGATGCATACTTTTTGTCTCTGCCTGAATGGGTGTCATTACCAAACATGGATTGAACCTCTGTTGTTAGCAAAGAATGATTTTGCTAGACTATTCCAACAATAAGAGAACTGTCTCCTCTGACAGATGACAAAAGCAATTAAGAGAAACAAAAAGGTTAAAATCATTTTATGCAAAGAATTTTAAACAAATCAGGCTTTGGTACCACAACAGTTTGATTATTTCAAATCTACTTAATTCTGCTTAATTCAAAAAATTAATTAAAAAAATTAAATAAATGTAACGGCTCTCCATCCACCTTAATCCTTGAATTATGAGCACTGTGTCATGATTTATATTTGCTGACTAGCAGTATATGTATAATCTGGTAAACAGATTATACATATGTAAATCCCTGCATATCATTGCTAGAATCTCCTTTTGTTCTGACTGAGAGTGCTTCTCAAACAATCTGGAAATATAGAGCTGGTAAGTATATTTTTAGCACTTTAACTGTTCAGAGTTCTGCACTGTCTTAATTTTTGCTTGACTGAGTTATTTCTATATTTGCTGGCATTGATCTGAAACTGGTTTTCTCCCATCCCCCCACCCTATTCCTGTTCTGTTCTTAAAGTTGGTGGCTTTTGCAGTGCCTGCCCCTACTATAAATTTGATCTGGGACACTCCTCCCAGTCCCATCTCTTTAGCTCATTCTACCTAATACAGAGATCATTTGGGAAGGCCAACCCCCTTAGTCCCTTAACCTTGAATTATCTTCTGTTCCTGCTCTCTCCCTTTTTACTAAAAAAATCATTATTCAGCTGCTAATATTTTTCTATTTTGTGTTTCTTCCTACTACTCTTACTTCATTTTACTTTGCTTTTTCCTGCTACTTGCTGCCCGTTCTCTGAAGTGTTCAACTGCATCTTTTCTGTTGCATTTGTTACTGCTTGTTTAAAGCCTGTCTAAATCGTTAAGTGCTATTCTTGAGTGTTATTCTAAAATTAGTTTCGGTTTAAGCACTTGGCCTTTAGGCCCAACCCTTCGCTCTCCCTGGCCTTTCTCCCTCAGATTCTGACAAATATGGATGGACAATTTCCTACAGTTTCTCCTGCCAGTCTGGTTGATATGGGCATCCTGAGACAGTGTAGCAACTGCCTCATATTCATGGACAACCATCTACTACTACCACCCTAGGAATACAATCTGTGAGAGATGCAATTACATTAGGAACCTAGAGTCCAAGCTCTCTCCCCCTCAAGCGAGTACATCTGGCACTGAAAAGGTTGTCAACACAATCACTACACCTCAAACACCACCCATACCTACATAACACACACCTACATATGGAGGTCCTCCACATAAACATACCCAAACAAAGGAGACCTCCAAGGCAAAAACACACGCGATCTCCAAAGCACTCCACACCACATACCACACTTAGTCCACACATCTGTGCCTCACAACTATTAAGGATTGACCATAAACCCAACATATTAGTCATAGGAGAATCCATTCATTGTGAGACACACAGATGTGCCTCTCACCAGGCAGGATAAGGAGAAAGTCATGGTTAGTTGTCTGTCAGGTGCCAGAATCCGCCATATCACACACGCACTCAAGTCTCTCAACAACAGGTACTCTTATGACTCTGTCATAGTCCATGTTGGCGTGAATGACTTGAGACGTACCTCTCTGGACTATATAAAGAGAGACACGATTGAGCTCGCTGATTATGTGTCCCAGGCAGGTATGTCCCTAGCTTTAAGCAGCATTCTGCCATCACCCAGAATGATGCCCCAATACAAACAGAAAATGATTGACTTTAACAATTGGCTTAGCTTCTGGTGTCATTCCAGGGGGATCCAGTACCCGACAGCCTAAGAAGATATGATCGACAGACCACGATGCTTTGCCAGAGATGGCCTGCATCTGTCTCACCTGGGCTTCAGGCTTCTGGCAAAGGCTCTTGCCTCTCCTATAGTGCCTGTTTTAGAAAAAGTGATGAGGTTAAAACTACCAACATAAAAAATTCAACACAACACAAATTAAAGGTCATGCTGCTAAACGCTAGGACTCTAAACATTAATCTCCACTCATTGCAAGCATTCCTAACCCTGGAAAATGCTGAGATCTGTGCAGTCACAAAAACTTGGTTCAAAGCTGCGTACAGCACCCCAGCCTTACCTGGTTACTCATCCTATCATACATTCAGACCCCAAACTGTGGGCAGTAAAGCCAAAGGAGGTGGAGTTTCAATATATATTAAAGACAAACACACCTCCAGACTGATCAAACAGTATGACGCACACAAGACACTCCAGATGCAGTTAACCATTGACTAGACCCCTATCCAAATCGTAGCTAGCTACCAGCCCCCAGATCTAGCTCAGGATGTCCAATTCACCTATTTGGACTTGTTCAAATCTATCAAGATTCAACCCTTTACCCTGATCCTGAGTGACTTTAACTTCCCAAACATAGACTGGGAGAATTACTCATGCCAAAACCAAAATGCCCAGAGATTCCTTGATTTTGTCAATGCAAATGCCTTGGAACAGCTAGTCAATACCCCCACAAGGGGTGATAATATCCTGGATTTAGTATTAACCAACATGAGTAACCACTGCAGCATACCTATAGTGTCATCCTCCCTGGTAAGATCTGACCACAAAGCAGTCACTTTCAAAGTCACCATCTCCCCAAACCCCCCTTCTAGCTGGGATCAGACATAAAAACCTCTCCAAAGCTGATTACAGCCTCCTGAGGGATGGTATAAACAGCTTCACAGCCCCCTCCCCATCTGTAGGAACTGGCACCAATATCCAAAACTACACCAAAGCACTATAAGAGCATTTATACAGCTGCATGAAATCAGGAATACCCGACAGGACTAAATCATCCTCTGCAAGGAAGAGTAAACCTGTCTGGTGGACATCTGCAATAAATAAACTCTATAACAAAAGGAAAAAATTGGTGACCAAGATGGAGCAGGTTCCCAATTGGAAGCAATGTCTCCTTAGCCTGAACAAGCAAATAAGAGTACTAGTGAAATCCTCCAAAGCAAACTTAAGCATCCAAATTGGCCACATCTACTAAAGACAATCATAAGGCCTTCTTCACATATGTCCACAACCTCAAAGGAAGCACCCAGATCTGTTCAGAAATGGTGGTCAAGGACACCACATATACAAATGCCGCATATATAGCAAAATGGTTGGCTGACAGATTCAGTGAAAACTTTACCCCTCTGCCCCCCCCCCCATCAATAAATCAGAACATCCCCAGTACCTGCCCCCTTCCCCTTATATGTAGGGAACAGGTTACCGCTGCTCTCTCAAAGGCAAAAAATACAGCCCCCATGGGACTAGAGAACATCCCAGACTGCATCCTACATGAACTCAGGCAGGAACTTGCAGCACCATTAGGCACCCTATTCAACCAAAGCCTGCGTACTGGCTTCATCCCAGCTGAGTGGAGGACAGCCACTGTCATCCCTTTACACAAATGTGGAGCATCCACCGATCCAGGAAATTATAGACCCATCAGCCTAACTAGCCTGATCTGCAAGCCAGGGAACGGATTGTCATGGACCTCATTAACAAGGACATTGGCAACCTCCAAACACTTGATCCCACACAGTTTGGCTTCCATGGCCGGCCTTAGGCATAGGCGAACTAGGCGACCACCTAGGGCACCTTACAGGCCAGTCTCGTAAAGGACGCAGTTTTGGCTTATTTATTTTTTTATTTTAATTACTGCATTCTTTCTTCCCAGTGCTTTCAGCAGGTGCTGGGAAGAAAGAATGCACTAACTAAACTAATTAAAATAAAATAAAGAAAAATACAAGGGCGTCGGAAGTTCCGACTCGGAACCATGGGGGATGAGCGCCCTCCCACTTTTACATCTGCAGCAGGTCGATTGCGGTATTAGCATCTTCTCCTTAAACGAGAATCATGCGTGCTTACGCCAGTGTGGAAGTAAATTCAGTTTGCAGTTGCGCGCAAATTTTAAGCTAGCAGTTCTGTGAAGGGGGGCTAAGTCCATGTGGCAGTTTGAGTTAGAAAGATGGTAAGTAAGTGTATGCGTGTGTAATTCAAACTGTTTGTTACTGTATGCGAGAGAAAGAGTGTGTGTCTGTTCGTGTGTATATAGAATTTCAATAACCCCTTCTGTTTGTATGAGAGAAGGTGCGTGAGTGTGTGTATGTGTGTGCTGCTAAGAGAGAGAAGGTAGATGTGTATGTGTATAATTTAAAATAGTTGTTTTGTTTATTTCTGTATGAGAAAGTACTTGTCTGTGTGTTGTTTGAGAGACTAGGAGTGTGTGGAATTTAGACTAGTTGTTAGTTGCTGTATGAAAGAAAAGGTATGTGTATGTTGCTGTATGAGAGAGTAGGTATGTGTGTGTCTGTGTGTATATTGCTATGTTTTCCACAGACTCTCAGTTTGTAGTGTTCCTCGCTTGAAAAAACTTTCGGACTGCATTGAGTGACATATTTTTATTTATATCAATAAATTAGAAGACCAAAATAAGGAATATTTTTTTAAATAGTACTCCGATTCACTTAAAACGTTAGTAGAACAGAAGGTATATCTGAGCATAATTCCCAATTTTTAACTAAAAAAAGAGGGGGGGGTCTCAAGAGGCAAAATTAGGAACATTTTGCTAGATCTGGGACAGCTGACTGATTTCTGTAGGGATACCGTGTTATGGTATTTCATAAAACGATTAAAATGCATATCAATAGAAATTAATGCAAAAAAATGCTTCAGGAGGGCTGACACCCACCAAATGGTAGTTTGTTTTGTACTGTGGGGCAGGTGGAGAAGATATATAATGTATACATTATAGCTTTTAACTTTGATTATGTATTTTCTGATAGATATTTATTTGAAATATGCAATATGGCAGGGAGGGGGGTGTCAGTCCCCCTGTTGGATGTGAGCATTATTGTTCAGGAGTCAATATCAAACTATTTTCATTACTAACTGTGTATGACTTTTTAAATAGTCTGATGTGCCATGGGTGACTTGAAAATATGTTAAAACACTTGTTCTTGCAGGCACACTTCTTAAAGGTATGATTTAGGCAGTGCGTTATAATTTTGGCCCTCAGAGATTGTCTTGCTCCTTCTCAGTTTACTGATGTTCCTCATAATGGCAGACCCATTTATAGGTATGTACATTATCAAACAAATAAATATAACCCATGCAAACTCCTTTCCAGGAACTATATAGGGTCTAGCATATAAAATTCTATTGTATAAAGTAAGACTCTGGTCTTCTTTCTGGCCTTATAATATGATTTTTTTTAAAGCTCAGAGGTTGAGAGGTATTGGGAGAGGGTGTCAGCCCTTTATTAGATACATACATTATTTTTAAATAATGTTAACAGATAAGGCATGTATATACAGTTATTGATTAGAATAGTCCTTAAAATATCTATGGTTTTGCTGATATACTGGTGTCACAGTACATATCCAGGGTCCTTATTTGCATTATTCATTACTAAGAGGCTGGCTGCCATGCAAACATAATCAACCAGCATCAGTCATCTGAAGACATTCTCACATCTGTGTGAAAATGGTGTGGAATCATAGCCTGCTTTAAGCATTAGCGAAACCTGTGATTGTTGGGGGACCCTGGTTCTAGGGGTCCTGCTGTTGTTTATAGGTTCATAGGTGTGTACTAGGCTAATGGCCCTGGAGCCTTTACAAGCCTAGCCCATAAGATTACCCTGGCATCGTGCCACCTGACCTTAGTTCCCAGTGCCTCTGAAAGTAGAGCCACTGGAGTGATCCCTGGGGTGAATTTTCTGTTTCCCATCCATTCATCAAGATTTCTCTTGAAGACGGCCAGTGAGGTGCTCTGTTTGACATGTATGGGAAATCTGTACCATAGCATGGGCCGTCTCTGGGTTATGAACCTGTCCCTCCAGCACGTTTTGTTGATTGTAGTAAAGAGGTTGAGGTCTCTGGAGCATGTGGTGCGGAGGGAATTGGGTTTTCTTTAGATGTAGCATTTCTAACAGAGATGGATCCTTCCTGTGGATGTGGGGCAAATAGGGGTGTTTCACGAGTATGGTGTGGGTGCGGCTTAAGGGGCACTAGAGCACTACTTCGCCTAGGGCTCCATTTTAGCTAAGGCCGGCCCTGTTGGCTTCATCAAGGGGAGGTCATGTCTGCTAAATTTGGTCAACGTCTTTGAGACAGTCACCAAAGACAAGGATGAGGGGAAGACTATGCACACCACCTACCTTGACCGGGCAAAGCCTTTGACACTATTCCCCACTCAGGCATAATAGATAAACTCTCTCAACTAGGCATCAATCCATATGTTACCAGATGGGTAGCAAATTGGCTCACTGTTTCACTGATAGAACCCATGCAGTCAAAATAGGGGAAGCCACCTCAAGCAGTAGACCCTTAACAAGCAACGTACCCCAGGGTTTGGTCTTGGGGCCTCTGTTATTTGGGATATACATTTCTGAGGTGCAGGCCAAAACCAGTGGGCTATGGCTGACCAAGTCTGCAGATGACTGCAAGCTGGGTGCTGTCATCAATTCCCCTAGTGATGTGGATATGCTCCAGGAAGGTGTCACTCAGACAAATTACAGGTGCCAGAAACATGGCCTCAAGCTAAATACCAAAAAATGCATCATATCCCCTTTGGGGAGAGCAATGTCCCCACAAATTATCACATTAATAACAATGTCCTAAACACTCAAATCAGTAGTGAGGAATTTGGGCACCCAGGTTGATAGACACCTGACGTTTGACCATGTTGCTTCCGTGGTACGGAAAGCCTTCTACATGGAATACCAAGCCTTCTACATGGAATACCTCATAAGTAAGGGTATCTCATCCAGGAACAAGGACGTCATAACATCCCTGTATTCTTCCCTTATACGGCCCATTATTGAGTACAATGCACCATTCGGCATGTACCTCACAAAGCACATGCAGCAGCTGGAGAGATCACAGAGATTCCTCACCCAGAGAATCCAGGGCCTCAAACATCTACCATACACAAATAGGCTAAAGCCCTGTCCCTCTACTCAGTTCCATACAGACTCCTCAGAGGTGACCTCTGTCTGGCATACAAGGCGATCATGGACCCCACCTTGATGGGACTGTTGCATATCCGCAACTCAAGCTCCACTCGAGTAACCTGCATGCGTGGCCTGGTCCCTGACATCAACAGGCCTTGTTGGTAGGACAGATTTGTGTCCCAGAGACTCCCTCATCTATGGAATAGACTCCTTCTCCACATCAAGCAGAGTACCTCTTAATCATTTTTAAGTGCAACCTAAATAAATGGATGGGAAACAGCAAATATACCTCTGGGATTCCATCCATGTCCCTCCTGGACAGGGGCATTGGGTGCTGATTTGTCTAAACATGGGCTAAACTCTTTAAGGGCCACAGGGCCAGCAGCCTGGTAACCTCCTATGATCGTATGAACAGACTTACATTTAAGTATTTAGAAATGATGTCTCAAGGATTACCAACCCAATGGATGTTGTAGAATATTTTTTACCTGCACTTCTGGGCATGTATTATCTTATACATTTGTCTCATAATATTTACTTTGTTCTCAATTTCTGAATGACTGGCTGTACATTACCCAAGGAAATTGTGTAATTCTGTTACTCTATGTACAAGTGAAAGGATACTGTAACTTTACTAAATATTTGTTAAATAAATCTTACAGATTCATAGGTAAATATTAGACCATCAGTCTGCAGACTGTTAGAAGCCTAGCCAAATGCAAGGGAACAGAATCAAACCCTCTACCTTGTATCTCTGAGGTTAAGACAGTAGCCATTATTTAAAATATATTTTACCATCATTATCATTATTGGCTTATGAAGTCTCTAGAAATTCTTCAAATGCAATTGGTCTAGATACGCTTCAGAAACCAACCAATACTCATGTAGGTACCCCTTAACATTTGTACAGTTTTCCAGGTCTGTCATCTTCATAATGTTAAGCCATGTGGAACATTAAAACACATTTTCATGCTAAAATCGATGTATATACTTACAGCTGATTATTATCTGCTGCCTTGTCACCATGTCTTGGCTAGGTTTCATCTTGACCAGGTATCCATTATGTCAGACTCCTCTTCTATATCATCACCTTCTTTTCTACTATAACTGCAAGATAAATATCACAGTCAGTGAAAGAACAGCATCTTTATTTCAGAAACAGACAATGACAACAGATAATGATCACAAAATTTGCATAACTTCCTACTCCCATTCCCTTAGAACTGGCTTATTTTTGTTATGTACATTAATGAAATTCACACACACACAAAGATATTGAATCAAATCTCTAATGAAGGAGGCTACTCTCTGAATTCCCTGCTCTCTCCATGAAACAAATTACCTTATGCTGCTAACAACCTATACTTCCCCTTTTGTCTTCAAACTATACTCCATTTCTGGGTCTTGGCTATGATTCCAAGTGATGCCAGAATAATTTGAGTGTAGGACATCCTTGTGGATACAGAAAGTAGTGATATTATCCACACATTCCTGTCTGTCCAGTTATTTAATGCAAACTGCTTGTAAAGTTGCTAGGATAGGCAAAGATGGACTCAGATTACTTTAACACATTGTATGTGCAGATGTCCCATGTCAAAGCTATGGAATCTGTCTCCCTTTGGTTAATGCCAAGATAAGTATATATAGTAGTCTGCATCAATTTCCTGCTTATTCCGATTAGCATTAAAAAAAAAAAAAAAAAACATATTAATTTCAGAATCAGCCATCCATCATGTAGGGTATACAGCTACAGGTTCAACACCAACTAGTGTACATGTTCATTTACATGTCAGTAACTGAAAATTAAATCACACATATACTTCAGATTTTGATATCATGCATATATGCATCATCATCCCCTTTGGGAAAAACTAATTTCCCACTAATTACCACATCAATGGGAGTCCACTGAACACTGAAGGCATTATAAGAGATCTGGGGACACAGGTTGACAGCAAACTCTCCTTCGACCACCACATTGCCACTGTGGTCAGAAAGTCCTTCTATGTGGCACATCTCGTTACCAAGGGTTCTGCATCCAGGAAGAAAGAGGTCATCATCTCTCTCTCTCTACTCTTCCCTCAGGCCAGTCATAGAGTATAATGCCATTTGGCATGTACCTCACTAGACACATGCAACAGCTAGAAAGGCCATAAAAGTACCTCATGAAGAGGATCCTAGGCCTTAAACACATGTCCTACACAGACAGACTCAAAAAAACTCCAGCTATTCTCAGTCTCATATCATCTACTACGAGACAATCTCTGCTTGACTTACAAAGCCATGTCTGATCCAGCTCTGTCAGAAATGCTACATCTAAAGAAATCCCAATCCCTCCGCACCACACGCTCTAGAGACCTCAACCAAATTACCACAATCAACAGAACATGCTGGAGGGACAGGTTCATAACCCAGACACTGCCCATACTCTGGAACAGACTTCCCATACATGTCATGCACAGCACCTCACTGGGCCTCTTCAACAGAAATCTTTACGAATGGATGGGAAATAGAAAATTCACCCCGGGGATCACTCCAGTGGCTCTACCTGACAGAAGCACTGGGAACTAACGTCGGGCGGCATGATGCCAGGGCACTTCATGGACTAGGCTTGTAAAGGCTCCAGGGCCATTAGCCTAGTACACACCTATGAACCTATATACGTGTATAACATACACACATACACACACATATATATATATATATATATATATATACATATATGTATATATATATATATATATATATATATATATATATATATATATATATATATATATATATATATATATATATACACATACACACACACACACACACACACACACACACACACACACACACACACACACACACACACACACATTTAATTTTGAAGGGAATTTCTGTTAGTCTGTTTGAATATATTCTGAAGCACATTATGATGTTTCTACCATTGCTGGACATTCAAATATACTGGGTAGATAAGTAAATGGTCTCAAAAATTAGACATAAACCTGTTGTAGTACCTAGCTTGTCCAAGAAAAATCACCTGACTTTTAGTAGAGGGGCCAGGCCTGTTTTTATGGCTTACATTTTTTCTAGTTGTGGTCTTACCATATCTTTTCCTAGAAGATATCTTAAAGTACTAGGCTTCCACCCTCCTGTGGAGAAGTTTTCTTTTAATCAGACCACAGTCAGGATGAATGAGGAATTTGTATGTGAACAAATGGATGTTTCCGCTGAATTGAGGAGATAGTATGATATATTACAAATGGACATTCCTCATTCCTCACCCATCCCTTCAATGCTGCCAGCCCTGAAGGATGTGCTGAACTCTGCCTGCAATCATCATGATATCCATCCTTCCCTCCCTGAAAAGCAGATAACTTTATAAGGTACCTCAGGCTACTACATCTGTTTTCCCTCACCTCAGATCAGATCCATCACCAATTTCCACTTCATGTCAGGCTGGCGACAGGATGGTCAAAAACATGAACCCTTCTTGTGGTGGCAAAGAGGGCAACATGTTGGACTACAAAGGTGACAGAATGTTTTCTTCCACTTTAGCCTTCAGAATTCTTAATTACCAGGCACATATGTGAAAGTCTATGCTGTGTCATATGGACAGTCTGAAAAATTGGCTACCACTCTTCTCATAGAAGAAAGTGCTTTTTTGAGCCAAACTGTTTTTACCTTGTCCCAAGTATACATGCTTTAAAGGGTATGTATGCTTGTGATTGTGCAGATACTGCGTCTAGGACCACCGCTACTGTTACAGTGTTGAGAAGACATGCTTGGGTGCATAACCACAAGTTTGCTGATGAGGTAAATCTGAAATCTTATAATCTGCTTTGGACAAGGAGGTACTGTTGGACTCTTCTGCTACCCAGGTTCTCAAATAATATGATGGAACATGGAAATGAATTCAGGAAGTTTCTAAGATTTTTCATGTCTCCCAATACAAAGTCTTATAGCTGCACCCACCCCATCACTCTGCGTGTGTACATAGTTGTAATCAGGGCATAAAGCACAGTTTTGTGCGTTTCTACTTTATATGTTTCTTCAATCTAACTGCACTTCACAGATTCTCGGGTCTCTCCTCTGTGAAGCTCAGCTTCAGCTTACAAGCTCAATGCAGAATGTTTTCTTCATTCCACGGCTTCAATACATTAATGTGAGAGACTTGCTCTATCTTTCTGTTTCCTGGCTGTCTAACCTAGTTCACTGCAAGCATTATTTCAATAACCACAAATGGCTATTGCCATTTAGCCAAAATTTGTTTTTCATGGAAAGCACTAACACTGATATTTGATCTCCTGGGTTAAGGTCAGGCATTTGTATCAAACTTCTTATTGCAACTCCTGGGCTGTCTGCATGTGTCCCTTTATTATGGACATAGCTAGCTTTAGTGTATCTTGCTAACTAATGCAGTGTTGCATCACTTTTAAATGGTATATTTTCTTTCTTTCAAGTTTCCTTAGCAAAGTTGTGCAGTCCTCTGGGATTGTTGTAGCACCTCTTGGAATTACAAACTGTAACTAGGGTAACAACTGATCCCAGTTTTTATCATCTGCACCAATAACTTTCCTTACATGGATTCCAGTGTTTTGCAGAAACTCTTCACTAATCCGTCAGTGTATGATACATTAATGTCTTCAACTGCTTGAGTTTAAAGCACTGGCAGCTAATACAAAACTTATGACATAAAGGGAGTGCCTTGATCAGTAAGTATCTCTTCAGGGATACCCACAGTTCAAAATAAAAACACCAGTTCTCTGACAAAAGCCATTGCATTACCTATGAGTAATGGCATTGCTTCTGGAACTTTTCTAGTATAGTTCATCACTACTAGTATATACGGACTCACATTACTATAGTGATAAATTTTATTAGTGATGCCACATTGTTCATGGGCAAATGTTCAAACATCACCTCTGTAACAGGTAATACTGGGCTTAATGCAGTCATAAAACCAGGAAGGGGTGCAGTTTTCTGGCATTCTGGACACTATGCAAAGAACTTTTCAGCTTCCAAGATGACTGCACACTGAGTAACAACTTAAATTTGTCTCTCCCAGTGTAAAAACAGAAACTCAGAAAAGACAGCCACTGAATTTGTCCTTTTGGGTAAACTTCAGTTACTGGCTAGTAAATACACTGCCTGTATGCCAACAAAGATAAAATTTAGAGAACCTGAAAGAAAACAAGCAACAAAAGGTGAGGAGAAAACACATTGGCTGGAAAGAAGCCTGCAGCTGTTCAGCAAAAATAAATAAGTAAGTAAGTAAATAAATAAATTAAGCAAGTAAATAAGTAAATAAATAAATAGTTCAGGCTCCATCTTTGGTACAAGATATGACTTCCAGTAATGTAGAGGAAAAAAATAAGTCAAATGTGCTCGGAGTTGATTAAAATAAACAACACTGAAATGAATATATCAACTGAAACAACAAAAGACTGGAGAAAGTGGAAAAAGCTTTAAACAGATACTCAGAAGAGCTGATAAAACTGCAAAATCAGAGGTCGAAATGGCTGGTTGAGTATAAGACTGCTCAAGAACAGATGTTTCAAAAAATAACAGAATTAGAGGACAGAGCACACAAGGAAAATCTGAGATTTTCTGCTGTACAAGACAAGCTGGAAGAAATACACTACATTAATTTTATGAAAGGACAAATAAGCAACTGGGCTGGCAATCCACAGTAGAATTTGCTAATTGAAAGGGCATATTGTGTATATGCTCCAAACCTAGCCATGAGAAAGCAGCCAAGACCTCTAATTGTAAAACGGCAATCCTACCAGCCGAAAGATTTGATTCTGACAACACTGTGGCAGAAGGACAAAATACTAAATGTTGGAGACAGTGGAGTGTCTGTGGAAATTATTCACTGTACACCAAGCAAAAGACTAAATTTATTCCAGCAATCAGGGAATGTCGAGAGGCGGGAGTGAGATTCAAACTGCTCTATCCAGCTATCATCAGAATATTTTTCCTGGAGGATGACAGTCATTTTTGATGCAGAACATGTTAAGGAGGAAATACAAAAGTTTGTCCAAAAAAAGTGAAATATCAAATACAGGGGGGGCTCTCTCCTTATTCTTCTGATAATAGAGTTCACAGGAAGACTATGCCAGTGAAAAATCTTTCCAATACTCCAAAGGAAAAATGCTTGTGAGGCAGAGAAAAGCACAGGTGTTGGCTAGATGAACCAGTAGTACGTTGGAAATGAACCAGTGACTGCAACTGAGAGATGGAGATCACAGAAGAAAACCATCAACTCTGAAATTAATGAATAAATGCAGGATTACATGCCAATCACATTTGGGAAATACGGTTCAACAAGAAAAACTGGAAATATTGGACATATATTGCATGTTATATAGCTGTCTGTTTTCTCACTTTCTACTAACAAAAAAAAATTGTGCCTCTTCCTACTTAATTTTGCTGCTTGTGTTTAGGAGTTCAACTGCATATAATTTTCTGCATTTATTACTGCTTGTCAGTAGCCTTATTAAACTGATGACAGTATTCTACTGAATTGCTGCTTTATTTGAGCTGTTTTTACTGTTGTGATTGTGACATTTGCACTGTTTTAACACAATTTACTGATCAACTATATTTCATTGCTATCTACTACAATTCATTACTGCTTAATTGTGTTTTACTGCATTTCATTCCTGTTTAACTATTTTTTCATACTGTGAGTTATGTTCTTTTGCCTGTAAGTGGTTAATCTGTGCTTATTTGTGAGTTTTTTTATTGTGTTCTTAACCTTAAATTGAGTAGCACAGTCTAGATACAAGCTTGCTGCATCCAGAGCTGCAGATGCACTGTTTTTAACCCTTTCTGAGGTATTCCAGCTACAAATTTTCATTTAGTAGCACTTGTGGGATCAGCTAGTAGTACTAGTCTTAGACCTTCCACCCTTTACCCTCTTAGCTCGCTCTGGCCTCTCTCCCTCAGTTTCTGACAAATATGGACAGATAATTTCCTATGTCTTCTCCTGCCAGTCTGGTTGATAATGGTATCCTGAAACAGTGTAACAACTGCCTCATGTACATGGACAACCCTCTACTTCTACCACCTAAGAACACAATTTGTGAGAGGTGCAATTACATCAAGCACTTACAGTCATTGCTCTCTCCCCCACAAGCCAGTATATCTGACACTGAGAAGGTTGTCAACACAAACCC
Organism: Protopterus annectens; assembly: GCF_019279795.1. NCBI lineage: Eukaryota > Metazoa > Chordata > Ceratodontiformes > Protopteridae > Protopterus > Protopterus annectens. The sequence goes on along the minus strand of NC_056726.1, from coordinate 1,818,315,256 downwards.
ACACCTCAAACACCACCCACACCTACAAAACACACCCCCACATATGTGGAGGTCCTCAACAAAAACATACCAAAACAAAACAGACCTCCGAGGTAAAAATACACATGAACTCCACTGCCCACCATATCACACATAGTCCACACACCTATGTCTCACAGCCAATAAGGCCTAAACATAAACCCCAAAATCCTAGTCATGGGAGACTTCATTGTGAGACTCACAAATGTGACCCTTATCAGACTGGATAAAGAGAAAGTCACGATTAGTTGTTTGTCGGGTGCCAGAATCTGCCATATCACCCATGCACTCAAGTCTCTCAACAGTTACTGTTATGACTCTGTCATAGTTCATGCTGGCATGAAAGACTTGAAACAAATCTCCCTGGACTATATGAAGAGAGGTATGATCGAGCTCACTGAATGTGTGTCCTAGGCAGGGATGTTCCTAGCCTTAAGCAACTCTACCATCACTCAGAATGATGCCTCAATACAAACAGAAAATGACTGCCTTTAACAACTGGCTTAGTTTCTGGTGTCATTCCAAGGGAATCCAGTACCTGACAGGCTGGGATGACATGACTGACAAACCACGATGCTTTGCCACAGATGGCCTGCATCTGTCTCTCTTCAGCTTCAGGCTCCTGTCAGAGGCTCTTGCCTTCCCTGCTGGACTTTTGGCTTTTCCTGGTTAGGGGTCGCCACAGCGGAACTCCAGCCTGCTAATGATTGGCAGAGAATTTTTACGGTGTCGAGTTGCCAGCCCGGTGCCCAACCTTCAAAGAAGGCACACCTACACATGCACGCACCTACCTGCATGTCTTTAAATTCACTCAACCGCTGGGAGAACATGCAGACTCCGCAGAGAAGGCACTCCAGCCGAGAATCGAACCGGAGAACCTCTTTCTGTAAGGCGACAATGCTAACCTCTGCACCACTGCAGCCTCAAAGGCTCTTGCCTTCCACATATGGCATTGTCTAAAACGGCAGTGAGGTCAAAACTACCAACGTGAAAATTTCATCAAAAAGTAAATTAAAGGTCATGCTGCTCTAAACATGAAACTACATTCATTGCAAGCATTCTTAATCATGGAAGATGTGGACATTTGTGCAGTCACAGAAACCTGGTATATAGCTGCAGAGAATACCCCAGCCATACCAGGTTACTCATCCTATCATACATTCAGACCTCAAACCATGGGCAGCAAAGCAAAAGGAGGCGAAGTTGCAATATATATAAAAGACATACACACCTCCAGGCTGACCAAACAGTATGATGCACAGGAAGCACTCCAGGAGCAGTTAACAATTGACAAAACCCCTATTCAAATCACAGCTATCTATAGACTTCCAACTTTGACTCAAGATGCCCACTCCACCTATATGGACCTCTTTGAATCTATTAAGATTCTACCCTTTACCCTGATCCTGGGTGACTTGAACTATCCAACCATAGACTGGTAGAAAAAAAGAAGTTTTGTACTCACCATAACATTCCCTCTGAGTTGTTCTTCATTTGTCATCAACCTGTGGGTTACTGGATCCATCTCAGATCTGATTCAGCCGCATATCCAGCATCTGATCCAAGCTCAAAGCTCCTCCCCTTACCCCCAATGCCCCATCTCTTTCCTCCCTTCAGATCGAGTTTGCTGGCCAACTTAGCATTCACACCCAACTCAATCCCTTGTTCCATACCAAATGTCTGCCTAAGCAAAGAAGAAAAGAGTAAGAGGCACCCTGGAGGTGACCACATCCTCTACTCGCTACATCACCACACAGTCTATGTAAGGCAGGGGGGAGGATGGAGGCACGGCTGAAGACAAATGAAGAAAAACAACTTTGGAGAAGGATGGAGGAATGGTTGAAGACAAATGAAGAACATCAACTCAGATGGAACGTTATGCTGAGTACATAACTTCTTTATCTGAAGTTGTTGTCTTCATTTGATCTTCAACCTGTGGGACAGACACCTGGGAGGCCCTCATGGAAGGATGTTGTGGAGCCAAAGGATGCCTTATTCCAGGATATGATGCCCAACTTGTAATGCGAAATGAAGGTAAAAGATGAAGCCCAAGTGGCTGCAGAGCAGATAAGGCTACTGAAGTAGCCATAGACCTGGTAGAATGTGCCTTCCTGGCAGGGATAAGCCCCTAACAGAGTACGCTAAAATAATACACTGGGAAATTCAATGGTCGATAGTGACCTCAGATATTGGTTTCCTCAAAAATAGTTTAGAGTAGGAAATGAAAAGCTGATCAGACTTGCAAAAGGATTTGGTCCTGTGCAGGTAAAAACGTAACTGCCTGTGCACATCCAGTGCATGCAATTTATAATCTGTTTTGAAAGTTTGTGAAAAAGACCAGGAGATTAATCACCTGATTAATGTTGGACTCAGAAGCTACCTTAGGAAGAAAAGATGGGTTAGTATGCAAGAGTACCCTGTCCTTATGAAAAATCATATAAGGGGGCTTGACCGACAATTCTTGAAGCTCTGAAACCCTCTTGACAGATGTAATAGCAACCACGAAGGTTGTCTTCCAGGATAAAAGTTGCAGATCCACAGAGGCTGCAGGTTCAAAAGGAGACGAAACAAGAGCTTTCAAAACTAACATAAGATCCCACAGTGGTGTTGGGTCCTTCACCAGGGGCCGAAGAAGAAAGGTGCCTTTTAGGAAGGCTTTGCAAAGCTTAGAGGATGGTAAGAAAGCCATATTATCACCGACATGAAAACTGGAAATCACTGCCAGTTGGACCCTGACTGTAGAGGAACTGGCCCTTTGCTGGAATATCCCTGCCAAAAATTCCAAAACCGCCGAGACCAGCGTGGTGACAGGATCTAGGGCATGCTGTGAGCCCCAGATTGAAAAAGTTTCTATTTGCTGGAGTACACCTTTCTGGTGGAAGACTTATGAGCCGCCACCAGGATCCTTTTGACAGGTGAAGATAAACCAGGAGTCCTGACTATCATGAAAACTAGAGCAGCCAAGCCGTGAGCTTCAGACTACCCAGATCTGGATGAGGAATCCCTGATGGATGAGAAAAAAGATCCGGAACTGGATCCAACGTCCATAGGAGAGCCACCAAATGAGACCACAGAGAGGGGAACCAGACCTGACGAAGCCAGAATGCGGCAATGAGGATAACTAAGCTCCCCAGCCTGTGAGCTTTCTGAAGGAATTTTGGAATCAAAGGAAGTGGAGGATAAGCATACAGGAGACCGGGGGGCGCAAGCATGAATCAGAGGTGACCCCACTTGAGAAAGATCGGTTTTGCTACTGAAAGATTCAGAAACCACTCATAAGGCATCAGAATAGACCTGCTAAGCCTGTCAGCTAGAATGTTGGACTTCCCCCAGAATGTGCGTTGCCACCAGAAAACGGCCGGTGGAGATCGCCCACTCCCACAATCTCATGGCTTCGTGACATGGAGAGTAAGACCTGCTTTCCTCTTGTTTGCAGATGTACCAGACGACCACAGACATACTGTCCGTCTGGATAGCAATCGGCACTGGGGGAAAATGGGCATGGAGAGCCTGCAATGCTAGAAGCACCACCCTCATCTCCAGGATGTTGATATGCAATCTGGTCTCATAGGGAGACCATGTGCCTTGGACTGTCCTGCCAGAGCAGTGCCCCCCACCCTAGCAGGGAGGCGTCTGTAGTTACTGTGGTCGAGGGGGGAAGGCGGAAGAAAGAAGCAACCCCCATGCCAGATCTGGGGAATGAATCCACCACAGAAGAGAGTCCCTGCACACCCGAGAGATTTAAATGGGATGAGACAAAGGGAGATCTAACATGGACCATTGGATCATGAGGGTCCACTGAAGACCCCTCATGTGAAAGCGTGCCACGGGCAAGAGATTGATCGTGGCCGCCATGGACCCCAACACCCTTAAAACAACTTCTGCTGTCGGTGTCTGAGCTTGGAGAATGCAAAGGACGTGTAGCTTCAGAGACTGAATCCTGTCCAATGCAAGAAAGACTTTGGATTGAATTAAGACCAGCTGAGCCCCAATGAAATCTAACACTTGAACCGGGGCCAGAGATAACTTGTTGAGATTGATGGTAATGTCCAACCAGTGGGCTAAAAGAAGAAGGGAGTACCTCACATGGTTGAGCTCATGCCTGGAAGGGGCAGCGAGAAGCCAATCATCCAGGTAGGGGAAGACTTGTATGTCCTGAAGTCTCAAGTGAGCCGCTACCACTGCCATCACTTTGGTGAACACCCCGGGGGCTGTGGTAAGACCAAAGGGGAGTGCTCTGAACAGATAATGATTGGTCCCCAGCCGGAAGCGAAGGAATCTAAGAGATCACCTGTCCATTTTGATATGGTAGTAGTCATCCTGGAGGTCAATCGAGCACATCCAATCGTTCTCCTGCAGAAAGGGCAGAATAGATAAAAAGGTGACCATCCGGAATTTTGTCTTGGCCACAGACAGGTTCAAGGCGGACCTCAAGTCCCCCATCTTCTTTGGCACCAAAAAAAACCTGGAATAAATACCTAACCCGGACTGGTCTGGAGGAGACAGGTTGGATGACTCGTTTTGCTAGCAGCTTTTCAATTTCCAGTCCTGCATCCTCCCTTTGCGGGTGAAACATCCAGGATGTGTCTTTGTGGATGGGGTGACATTTGAAAGGGGACTGAATAGCCTCTGGATATAATTTGCAACATCCAACAATCTTCCGTGATGGACTCCCACGCTGTTAGGTGTAGCGAAAGGTGCCCCTGAATGTCTCCAAAGATGAGCAGCCGGGTAACCCTTCAGGGTTGCTAAACGGGGTCTCTTGGAGAAAGGCTCACAAGACTCTTGATTCCTCGGACCCCCTCTGCCTCTAGGGCAGCGTCTATCAAATCTACCTCTGCCCCTGGGGGAATGAGAGCCCCGAGTGTTCTGGGAGTAGGTCTGAGATTTTCAGAACCACATCTTCTTGGTCCCCTGTGGATTCCACTAGAAGGTTCATTGAGGGACTGAAAAGCAGGTCCCGATGGCAGACAGAGTCTTCCTGTCCTTTTCACTCTGGACTAAGGTGTCACATACTGACTTCCCAAAAAGGGAGGCACCGTCGGACGAGGCATTCATAAAAGACTCCCTGAAGGGATCTGAAAAGGCACAGAGCCGGAGCCAGGCATGGCGCTAGATGGTAATGCCTGTACAGACAGCTCTAGTGGTGCCCTCAGTAGCATGTGAGAGGAGACACTGAGGTGGTAGCAATACAAGTGGGGGTGGCCATATGCGAGGAGAACACTTTCTTGTCCTCCGCTGACATGGACCCAGGGGTGGACTGAGCAACCTCCTGGACCAGGTCTCACTGCAGCCTAATCACGTGTGCCATATAATTCAGCGCCCGCACAGAGAAGGTCGCTGAAACATACACCCGCTTCCCAAAAACGGTCCATCATCCTGGACTCTCAGTCGGGAGGGTGGGCTGTGGAGGTCTCCTGAGCGAGCCCCTTCTTAGTGGCAGTCGACGCCACCATGGCATCAACCGCAGATCCCTTAGTCCAATGGGTCCTGTCTGAAGGGGGACTCAAAGACTTGTCAGGGCATTTGGAAATGGGCTCCACCGTGTCTGGTTCCTTCCACGCCCGAGATATAATAAGATCCACCAAAAGATGTGCGGGAGGGGACACCCAGGAAGTAGAGGTTCCTGAGCTAAATGCCTCCGGGAACACAGATTCGTCAGAGTTAGGTTTTGGGGCAGACCACCCTCATGCTGGCATAGGATTTCCATGATGTCTTCAAAAGAGACATCCTCGGGGGTGACCGGGGGAACCTTCCCCTTCCTCTAAATCAGTGTCTTCCATGAGGGACTCTGGGGGGGGCCCCCAAGTGCCTCCTTTAGCATGTACGTTTGTGAAGGATCTCTTCAACGGGGTCTCTGGGGAGGCCTTGCCAATGTCTTGCTGTTCCCCAAGAGGGAGCGTCCTGGGGCAATGAGGCAGCAGGTTGTCCCTGAGATGGTAGAATGTCCGGATCCGTATCAGAAACAGAGGGAGCCAGGACGGACTCTGAAGACAAGACTGTCAGGGGTCTTGGAATCGAGAGGACCCTCTCCACCACATCGTAGGCCGAAGGGGAACAGGTCTCCTGAGAAGGCACAATGGTCAGAGCCATAACCCTCTGAGTCAACAGGGGAGCTGGACCCAAATTTCCAAGTGCCGAGATACCAAAGGAAAGGCTCTGCTCTGAAAGGCTTGGAGCCGAAGCCATCCCCTTGGATCCAGTGCCGAGGCTACGGCTCAGAGAGCAGGATGGATCCGAGCTAGTCGGATCTGACCTGCTCAAGTTCATAGCCAGCGGCGAGATACAAGGTACAATCGGAGCCGACCCCTTGACACCAAGTGTCCTCAGATCCAAGGGCTATGAAAACATTGGTTGGATCGGAGAAGGAGATATAGGGATAAATGCCGACTGCATGCCCCCAAGCAACAGAGGGAGAGGGGCCAGACAGGACTCCCAACTGTATCTGGACGCAGATAAACTTCCATATCATTCTATCCATCTCCGCTTCGTAAAGGCTGTGGGTGGAGTGAGAAGAGGAGGCCACCAACATCGACCTAGAGGGGCGGTGAGGGGAAGCCTGCACCAGCGACCGGGTCTGAAGCTCCTCCAGATCCGGGGAGAACCGGGGGGAATGGAGTCAGGGAAACTACGTCCTAGAAGCAGACATAACTTTAGTCGGCAGGTACACTGAAGCCGAGCGATCCGGGGATCGCTTTCTGGCCCTGTCCTTAGACTTGATAGGTTTGTCTGACTTATCTGACTTGTCTCCGTCCCCGGACCTCTTGGCTGGAATTTGAGTCCCAGAGGCCGGGGTGGAGAATGAAGTAGAAGCCAGGGCAGAAGAGGCCTGTGCCCCGTGGTAGCAGGGGGAAGAATACCTCTCAAAATTAGTTTATTTCGCCTGTCCATTAGTGCCTGGGGATTAAACCCGGCACAGATGGAACAGAAGGTGTCCAGATGGGCTGCCCCAAAATATTCAACGCACAGAGTGAGACCATTCGGAATCCTGCTTTGGGGTGTTCAGACATACTCCCAAACACACGGACTAACACACATTCACTCATACAGGGAACACACACATGTGAGAGAGACAGGAAAGAAAAGAGTTTTTTTTTTTTTTTTTTTTTTGTAGTAACCGATGCAGAGAGCGTGAGGGGAGATAGAAGAAACAAGAAAAGGGAAAATATAGATTAAAAATAGGCAAAAAAGAAGTTAGCTTACCCAAAGTTTTAGCAGAGAGCATGGATCGTGATGCGGACTAGAACATGGCAAACAAGATCTGAAAGGAGGAAGGAAACAGAGGCATTGTGGGTAAGGGGAGGAGCTTTGAGCTCGGATCAGATGCTGGATATGCGGCAGAGTTGAATCCGAGACGGATCTGGTAACCCACAGGTTGAAGATCAAATGAAGACAGCAACTTCAGATTAGTCATGACAAAACACAAATGCCCACAGAGTCCTTGATTTCATCAATGCAAATCCCTTAGACCAGTTGGTCAACACCTCCTCAACAGGTGAAAATATCTTGGACTTGGTATTAACCAACATGAGTAACCACTGCAGCATCCCTACACTGTCATCATCCCTGGTAAGATCTGACCACAAAGCAGTCATTTTCAAAGTCACCATCTCCCCTGACCCCTCCCCCCCAGCTAGGGTCAAACAAAAAAACTTCTCCAAAGCTGATTACAACCTCCTGAGGGAAGGTATAAACAGCTTTACAGCCCCTCCCCCTCCACAGGAACTGATACATATGTCCAAACCTACACCAAAGTACAATATGAGCATTTATATAGCTGCATGGAATCAGAAATACCCGACAGGACAAGATCATCCTCCTCAAGGAAGAGTAAACCTGTCTGGTGGACATCTGCAATAAACTCTATAATAAAAAGGAAACAATTGCTGTCCAGGACCAAGAGGGAGCAGGTGCCTAATTGGAAGCAATCTCTCCTTAGCTTGAACAAGCAAATAAGAACACTAATAAAATCCTTCAAAGCAAACTTTGAGTCCAAACTGGCCATATCTACTACAGACAATCATAAGGCCCTCTTCACTTATGTCCGTAATCTCAAAGGAAGCACCCAGATCTGCTTAGAGCTGGTGGTCAAGGGACACCACATACACAAATGCCATAGAAGATAGGTTCAGTGAAAACTTCACCCCTCTGCCCCCCACCCCAGTAAATCAGGACATCCCCAGCACCTGCCCCCCCCTCCCCTTATCTCTAGGGAGTAAGTCATCACTGGCCTCTCAAAGGAAAAAAAATACAGCCTCCTTGGGACCCGATGACATCCCAGGCTGCATCCTACATGAACTCAGGCAGGAACTTGCAGCACCATTAGGCACCTTATTCAACCAAAGCCCGAGTACCAGCCGAGTGGAGGACAGCCACCATCATCCCTTTGCATAAAGCTGGAGCGTCCACCGATCCAGAAAATTATAGACCGATCAACCTAACTAGTCTGATCTGCACTGCCATGGAGTGGATTATCATGGACTTCTTTAACAATGACATTGGCAAGCTCCAAACACTCAATCCCACACAGTTTGGTTTTGTCAAGGGACAGCCATGCCTGCTAAACCTGGTTGACTTCTTTGAGACAGTCACCAAAGCCATGGACAAGGGGAAGACTGTGTACACTGCCTACCCTGACCTGGTCGAAGCCTTCAATACTATCGCCCACTATGGTATAATAGATAAACTCTCTCAACTAGGCATCAATCCATATGTTACCAGACAGTTAGCAAACTGGCTCACTGATAGAATCCACCTAGTCAAAATAGGGGAAGTCACCTCAAGCAGTAGACCCTTAACAAGTGGTGTACCCCAGGGATCAGTCTTGGGGCCTCTGTTTGGGATATACTTTTCCGAGGCACAGGCCAAAAACAGTGGGCTGTGGCTGACCAAGTTTGCAGATCACTGTAAGCTGGGTGCTGTCATCAATTTCACTAGTGATGTGGACATCCTCCAAGAGGGTCTCACCCAAACAAATGACTGGTGCCAGAAACATGACCTCAAACTGAATGCCAAAAAATGCATCATCATTCCCTTTGGGGAGAGGGACATCCCCACAAATTGTCACATTAATAATAAGGTCCTAAGCACACAATCAGTCATAAGGGACTTGGGCACCCAGGTTGATAGGAAACTGACTTGACCACCATATTCCCTCTGTTGTACGGAAAGCTTTCTACACAGCTCACTTCATTAGTAAGGATATCTCATCCAGGGACAAGGTGGTCATAACATCCCTGTATTCTTCCCTTATAAGACCTATTATTGAGTACAATGCCCCTTTTCGCATGTACCTCACAAAGCACATACAGCAGCTGGAGAGACAACATAGATTCCTCACCAGGAGAATCCAGGGCCTCAAACATCTACCCTACACAGATAAGCTAAAGGCCCTGTCCCTCTACTCACATTCTTACTTACTCCTCAGAGGTAACCTCTGTCTGGCATACAAAGCAATATAAGACCCTGCCTTGATGAGACTGCTGCATATCAAGTCAAGCTCCACTACAGTAACCCACACGCGGGACCTCAACCTGGTCTGTGACATAAATAAGACTTGCTGGCAGGACACATTTGTGACCCAGAGACTCCCCCTTTTGTGGAATAGACTCCCTCTCCACGTCAAGCAGAGTACCTCATTAACTCTTTTTAAGTGCAACCTGGATAACTGGATGAGGAACAGAAAATACAGCCCTAGGATTCCAACTTTGTCCCTGCTGGCAGTGGCATAGGGTACTGACTTGTTGAAACAAGGGCTACATTCTTGGCTAGGCTTGTAAGGGCCGCAGGGCCAATAGCCTAGTAGCTCCCTATGATCCCATGAGCCTATGATCCAAAGCATTTTGAGTTATTTTTGTGTGTTATAGGGATACTAAAGTAAACAGGCTCCCCGTCCCTTTTTTCTTTTCTTTTTCTGTTTTAGTTTTAAGAAATATAGGTATTGCAATGTTAAAAGAGAAGAAAGCCTAGACAAAAGTACGTTTAAGACAACAGGCTGTAATCTTGGGATGTTGAGGTGAGGGATGGGTTGTAAAGGTATACAGATCATGAGATAGGTAAACTTGCCATGCATTTTCTTAATTTTGCATAGGGGGAGTGGCTAAACTAAGGCCCTTGGCTTGATCTAACAATAAGTTTTACATGGAAGCAAGTAAATAAGAGAACACTGAATGTAATGTAAAGTTTTATTAAGCAAATAAATGCTCACAGTGCAACATGAAAAGATTGTGGCCAAAGGCAGCTATGTATCTGGTTATTATGCTTCTACGAAGACAAGCTTATAAGAGGACCATAAATCCAGATAACGTTTACTGAAAGCACATCAAGTATATAGAATCCATTAGTTGCAAGTAATATTTTTACTTATTACAGATTAGATGTTACATTTTAATACAGTCAACTGGATAGGTTTCAGTAAGGAATATATTACGCTAGATGATAAAGTTTTTTTGAGTTTTGAAACTCATTTTCTGCTTATTGTTGTTTATAATATATTATATTAAATTAATTAGTAGATTGAAAGGACCACAACAATTTGACCAATGTAAAATCTTTGTATATTACATATGTTACAGGTATTTTTGCAGTATTGTTTACAGTGTTAAAATGCTTTCCTTCTTTAAGATAATTACAGTTATACTGTCAATGTTTTAAAAGTAGTAAACTAAATTAAAAGCATATAGGGTGCATAACTTATTTCATATATAAAATGTTAATTAATAACGTAGATAAACTTGTTTATTTTCTGAATATATCTTGTTAAGAATGTAAATATTTAGTCATTGTTTTATTTGTAATATATTAGACATTTGTAAGTATTATTATTAATTTAGTTCACTATGGTTAGATAGATTTATTTAATATAGAACTTCAAATGAATACAACTTTAATGTTTATTTAGTATTAACTTTAAGTAAATACTGTAATTTATCATTAGGGAAAGTTTGTTCAGAAGTATAATAAAACTGAATACATTTTTCTAAAGGTAGAAGCAGGGGAATGATTACTGAAGCAATGAAGATGATAAATGGGGTTTTGAATGACTATGTCATCAAACCAGGAATGGCACATTCCATGTTAGGGATTGTAAATATTTTTATTAAGTTGTTATCAAATACTGTTGTTTTTTTTTGTCCATAACATAATTTGTTAAATTCAGACTTTGCCTAAGATGTAAAAGTTATTATTTAAATTTGCTAGATAAAAAGGATTTAAAAAATGACAATATATAATTATATCTCACTGAATATAAATGGATTGAATAACTCAATGAAGAGGGGTGGCTTGTTTAAGCATCTTAAAACAAACAAAGCAGATATAGTCTTTTTATAGGAAATGCATTTAATAAAGAAAGACATTGATAAATTGACTGTTAACCTCAATATTGCTGGATGCACACCTCTTTCGGCTGTTCACATTAGGGGTCACCACAGTGGATCATCTGTTTCCATTTCTTCCTGTCCTCTGCACCTTGCTCTGTCACACCAACCACCTGCATGTCTTATCTCGCCACATCCATAAACCTTATCTTAGGCCTTCCTCTTTTCCTCTTACCTGGCAGCTCCATCCTTCTCCCAATATACCCAGCATCCCTCCTCAGCACATGTCCAAATCACTGCAATCTTGCCTCTCTGAGGAGGAGCACTATAATATTATGGAGAAAGTGTAGAGACAAATTACTGCTAAGCACTCCCAAAGTACCTGAGGCAAAAACAGCACCACAGTTAGATAAAAAGCAACCAACAGGATACACCACGAGAACACCAACCAGTGGATGAAAACTTCTTTATTCCAACAGATTAAAATAGATAAGCGCTTTCGCGTGCTTCATGCACGCTTCATCAGATCTATAAAGCACAATTTCACTAGCACTTATATAGTACATAAATCATTCAATTATTCAATTCAGTAGTTGTGACTAAATAATTAAACTTGTTAATTAAACTTAAAACTTTAAAGCGCTAGTCGCCAATTCAGTCTTGTCCTCAGCTGCAGGATTTTCATTCTGCTCTGCAGACTTATGCCAAACACGGCTTTGGAGAAAGAATTCCATAGGTTTATTGATGCATATGAATGCATAATAAGTGCATAAAAACATTAACCAAGAGTGCACCTTGAGTTTGGGATAACATAAAATGAATCTTTATACACATACTAACAGACACATGAAGTGTATATAAACAACGTATAAAGCTGAATGCAACTTAATAACTGACAAGTGAAAACACAAAGCACAAAGCACTCGTTGTTTTTACTGTGCGTCATTTTCTTCACTTCATTAGAACTATAACTGAATAAAGAAAAAGCAAAATGAAAAGCAAATAAACATCCCATTAAACTAGCATTAAAAATCAACTCTTCATTGTTCACTATCATCTCTTGTTGGCTAAATGACTTCTGCATTGTAAAGCACATATCACTGAACAATAAGGCAAAAGGTCACCCTACATGTCAATAGAAATAAGGCATAACAAATTCATTGACCAGCACATATTAAATAATTGTTTATATTAAAATATAATTATAATTAAAATATAATTAAAAGGTATATTAGGATATTATATGGGTATATATAACTGTCATGGTGATGGCAAGTAATACATCAATACGAATCCTAACACCAGATGGTTGCCTATATATAAAATCTCTGCACATACTGTATGCCTCGAGACTCTGTCTTAGAATTTAATATTAACGCTTATTAAGTATACTGCTTATTATGTTCGTGCTTATTAAATTCATATCAATAGGACAATAATACATTAACGGTATAGAGCATAAAGTATATAATTTCTAAATAGCCCTAGGCTATACTAGTCCTACTGAATGAATAGATCACAGTCTTGAAGTAACCGTCAATAATTAATAGTCAAACGCTTAAAAACTAAACTGTTAAAAATTATTAATATCTATAAAATATTCTTTTTAACTAAATAACTTAATGCTTCAAGAATATTTTGTGTGTATATGTTCGTTCAGTGGGAAAAACAAGTTCATGAACTTACAAATACAATAAGTTAATAGCCTTATAATTCATGTAAGGTAAACCAATCAATTATAAATAAATAAATAAGTAAATAAATAGGTAAATCCATAAATCCAGGGTTTTACCATCACAGTAATAGTCATAAACTAACTAGAGCATTAGGCTACAGCTATACACTGTAATGAACGAACATATACACACAAAATATTCTTGAAGCATTAAGTTATTTAGTTAAAAAGAATATTTTATAGATATTAATAATTTTTAACAGTTTAGTTTTTAAGCGTTTGACTATGTATGTATTATTGTCCTATTGATATGAATTTAATAAGCACGAACATAATAAGCAGTATACTTAATAAGCGTTAATATTAAATTCTAAGACAGAGTCTCGAGGCATACAGTATGTGCAGAGATTTTATATATAGGCAACCATCTGGTGTTAGGATTCGTATTGATGTATTACTTGCCATCACCATGACAGTTATATATACCCATATAATATCCTAATATACCTTTTAATTATATTTTAATTATAATTATATTTTAATATAAACAATTATTTAATATGTGCTGGTCAATGAATTTGTTATGCCTTATTTCTATTGACATGTAGGGTGACCTTTTGCCTTGTTGTTCAGTGATATGTGCTTTACAATGCAGAAGTCATGTAGCCAACAAGAGATGATAGTGAACAATGAAGAGTTGATTTTTAATGCTAGATTAATGGGATGTTTATTTGCTTTTCATTTTGCTTTTTCTTTATTCAGTTATAGTTCTAATGAAGTGAAGAAAATGACGCACAGTAAAAACAACGAGTGCTTTGTGCTTTGTGTTTTCACTTGTCAGTTATTAAGTTGCATTCAGCTTTATACGTTGTTTATATACACTTCATGTGTCTTTTAGTATGTGTATAAAGATTCATTTTATGTTATCCCAAACTCAAGGTGCACTCTTGGTTAATGTTTTTATGCACTTATTATGCATTCATATGCATCAATAAACCTATGGAATTCTTTCTCCAAAGCTGTGTTTGGCATAAGTCTGCAGAGCAGAATGAAAATCATGCAGCTGAGGACAAGACTGAATTGGTGACTAGCGCTTTAAAGTTTTAAGTTTAATTAACAAGTTTAATTATTTAGTCACAACTACTGAATTGAATAATTGAATGATTTATGTACTATATAAGTGCTAGTGAAATTGTGCTTTATAGATCTGATGAAGCGTGCATGAAGCACGCGAAAGCGCTTATCTATTTTAATCTGTTGGAATAAAGAAGTTTTCATCCACTGGTTGGTGTTCTCGTGGTGTATCCTGTTGGTTGCTTTTTATCTAATTATGGAGAAAGTCAAAGATTAGGCCTAAAGTGATTGATTTTTGCACAGACAAAAATGGTATGATGGGGCTAGTGGCGTTTGAAATAAATAAGAAATTATATACCTTTGTTAGCATTTATTGGATTCCTGGAATGGGTTCAAAGATGGTGAAAAAAAAAACCCTGGACATCATACCTTTACATGCTAAAGGTAAAATTATACTGGCTGGTAACTTCAACTGCATATTATAAGAAAATGATGCTACAAAGGATAACAAAGTTAAAATAGCTGCTACCACTAAACAGATAACTTCGTGAACACAACAAATCTTACGAACATATATGAGTTGAAGTCAGCAAATACTTTAAAATACACTCACTTTTCATACAGATTTGGTAGCCAAACAAACATTGATAAAGTCTTTGTTTCTAATAAGTTATTGTCGAAAGTAGGAGTACTGATTACACCTTGTCCTTTGTCTGACCACAATGCCATTATTTTTAAACTTAATTTAAAACCTAATGATTTGATATACTGACAAAGAATACCAGCATACACTGTCAAAGGGTTTAAGGAATTGTTTTTGAATGAATTAAAAGTTTTATGGATATCAATAACAATGGTGAGGTATATGATGTCATTTTATGGGATATCTTAAAGGCTTACATTTATGGAAAAATAAAAAGTTGGAACTTAATGAAAAGAAAGGAATGGAATAATGAATTAAAGATGCTTCGATCAAAAATCAATAGCTTTAAATTGAAGCTAAAGCCTTTGGATACAAAGTTGAAGAACTAAAAGTTTAAAATAAAAAATGCAATGACATTTTATCTCATAAAGTTGCAATAAATTTAGAGAAACTTAAATTACAAACTATACTGTAAACCCTAAAAATATGCACAGATATCATAAGATCAAAGATTATAAATAACTATCACATTAAAGAAATTATTTATCAAACTAATAGCAAAACTAAAAAAGTAACAGATGTGAAGAGCATTTTAGAAGTCTTTAAGAGACATTATGAAAAATTATACAATGCCTCCTCTAAAACGTGCACGCTGATTGGCCAGCCCAACCAGCGTGCCCGTTGTAAATCCCTCAATATACTAACGGAAAAAGGTCCGGTCGCCCGGACTTTTTCCGTTAGTATAAAACACTGTCTCGCTATGTTAAAAGAGTTTAACATAGCGACACAGGCTTAAAAAAAGCAACACAGATCTCCGTTGCTTTTTTTAAAGCTGTCTCGCTATGTTAAACTCCTTTAACATAGCGACACAGATGTTGCTTCGCCCTCGGGACCAAACCACGCCAACCGTGGGTAAATCCAGCATTACCCACACCCAGGCGTGGGTTATTGCTATAATAATAATAAAGATTTGACTTTGGAAAATTCTGAAGCAACTGACTGTTTTTTTGGAAGAGAATGTAAAGCAAAAAGTACTGAAGGAGCAAAATGACAAATTAGATAAACCCATTAATTTCAAAGAACTAAAGGACCAAATAAACAATATAAAATGTACTAAAGCTCAGGGACTAGATGGTTTAATTTCAAAATTATATAAAATATTTCCTGACAACATTTTAAAATTACTAGCAAGTGCATTTGATGAAATCAAAATTTAAATATTCCACCTTCATGGAAGTACTCATTGCTTTCCCCTATTCTAAAACAAAATAAAGACCCTATGTTATGTTCCTCATATTGCCTTGTTACAATATTAAATGTAGATTATAAAAGTTTAACGGCATTTTCGCTAAACGACTGAATATAATTCCAAATTAAAGATAATCAAAGTGGTTTTATCTTAAGGAAAAGAGTACAAGATAATATAATTAGACTTCTATCCCTAATAGATTTTGCCAACAAAAATAAGAAGGAATTATCTATATTAAGTTTAGAAACTGAAAGCATTTGACTCGATTAACTGGACATATCTGCAAAAAGTATTTACATACTATCATTCTTCCTCAAACTTTACAGAAATCATAATTAAGTTGTATAATAATACATTCTCTTTTGTAAAAATTGGACTTTTCTTTCTGGTTCATTTAGAATAGTAAAAAAAAACAAAGCAGGATGACCAACATCCCCATTATTGTTTGCCTTGGCTATAAAACCCTTTCCTACATATATTAGAAATACAAATGAAATAAAGGGTTTCTCCATTAATGATAGTATAATTCAAAGTCCCAATTACTTGCTGATATTTTGTTAACTACTAGTGATACTGAAACTTCATTAGAGAGCATTCTAAAATCAGTAAAATGTTTTGAGAAAATTTTTGGACTGAACTTTAACCAGAATAAAATAGAAGTAATGTTAATAAATAAAAAGGTTACAGCATTGTTAAATAAACAAAGAATTTAAGTTGGGAATAGACAGCTGAAGCATTTAGGAATTAATATAAAAACTAGTTGGAGGGAAACAATATCATTAAATTATACAGACTTAACTAATAATATTGTAAAACTACTTGAAAGTTGGGGGAAATTTGTCTTCTCTATGGAGGACAGACTTATATTAATAAAACTGATAATACTACCAAAATACTATAACTTGCTCAATCATTATTAATATCTTCACCTAAAAAGATTAAACTCCATACTATTAAAATTCCTGTGGTATCCACAAAAACAAGAATATTGTATGAATGTCATGTAAGAAGTTTGGAAGAGAATGGTATCGGCTTTCCAGTTATTGATCTATACATTAAATCTGCTGTCTGAAATATTATTTATAGTCTTTATTTTAACTCAGAATTTTGTTCAAACTGGAAATTGTTATATAAAGTAATTCTTACATCAAGTATGGAGACTTAAATAAACTACAATCCTGCCTTAAACATGAATATAGCTTATTGGGTTTTGAAAGGCTGCTGAATGAATAATAAAAGTACAAATGCTTGTACTTTTGGTATTAAACATATTTTGATGACTTTTAAAACAATAATGAATAGTAATTATCTACTTAAACAGTTGTTATTCCTGGTGTTTCCTATAGCTTATACAACTGGGTGTTTGGAGCCTTTCAACATAACTATAATATCTACCCTAGAGAAAAATAACTTAAAATGTTGGTACCATTTCCTAGACAAAAGTAAAATAGGTGACCTATGAAAACTCTTTGAAATATATTATTTATTTATTTATTGACATTTGTTGACCTGGAAAGTCCACTGGGCTTGAGACCCATTTTCAGTGGAAGTCCAGGGAGAAAAACCCCAAGTTACACGAAAATCATTACAGAAATTTATAAGGAAACAATTACTTATAAAGCAAGTGAAATAATACAGAAAACTATCTAAACAGCACATATGTTGTAAAAATGCACAATAGAGTAACAATGGACCATTAGCATGTAGGAAAATTAAACAGTTATATTTAACAATACAGCTCAAAAAATTTTTTTGGGGGGTAGGAAAAGGGAATGGTAAGTATAGCGGGAAGGTAGAATTAAAGAGTTAAACAAAGGTAGGATAGATATAGTTAGAATCTTATAGCTAGGTGGTGGGAATATGTAGATTATAAGTGACATGCATTTAATGGTAGTATTAAAAGTAGAAAGTGACAGAGAAGAGAAAATGTGTTAAGTCTGTTGTATAGATGTGTGGACTAGGGTACTAAAGATTAGGGATAAAAGATTAGGGATAACTCATATAGTATAACAGTATGATATATACAAAAGTATATTTGCTACGTGAAGCAGTTTTGCTAAATTAAGGAGGCTGTGGATATGTGTTGAATGTGTAGCTGAGGTTATCAGTGAGATGTTGTTTTAGTTTTCTTTTAAAGGAGATTATGTTGTCTAATTCTGTAATTGATGATGGGAGGGCATTCCACAGCTTAGTTATGAAATGGGAATAGAGGCAGCTACCTGCTCTTTTACTAGGTTTTGATACTTTAAGTAGGTGTTTGTTGTTAGAGCGCAGATTTTTGGATTGGACATAAGGGTCCATGATATTTTTCAGGGAAGGACAACACTCAGGTTTATAAATGAGTTTATGAGCAAAGGTAAGTTGTGTGTAATATAGGTAATGTGCAAATTCTAGCCAGTTTAGTTCTCTAGTGGCCTGGCAATGGTGGGTGCAATTTGGTTGGGCTGGTGCGAATTTTGCAATCGTATAGTAACAAGACTGCAGTTTGTGTTGCAAAGAGTTGTGGAGAGTGGTGAAGATAGGAGACCCATATAGTAAGGCTGGAAGGAGAAGACTTTCTGAAAGTTTTATTCAGATGTATTTGTTTAAATATTGTTTGTTTCTGTAAAGTTTGCCTAATTTGAAGTATTATTTGTGTTATTAATATGCAAGTCAAAGCTAAGTTTGCTGTCAATAGTAATTCCTAGCAGTTTGGCCTGATTTTCTAACTCTATTTGGGTTTTGTTTATGGAGAATATAGTAAATTCTGTGGGAACAGGTTTAGATGTAAAGATGAGTAGTTTAGATTTATTAGGGTTAAGTAATAGCTGTGATTGGTTTAGCCAGAGTTCTATGGATGTAAAGGCCTTTAGTGTTAACTTCTGGACATCAGAAAAGTTATTGGCGGTACAGATTATGGTTGAATCATCTGCAGATTGTATGGTAGTACAGTCAGAAGGAACTTTATGTAGATAATTTATAAAAATGTTGAATAGTAGGGGTCCTAAGACTGACCCTGGGGCACTCCTATGTTATTTGGGAAAAAGCTAGAGAGGTTATTCTGCCATTTTACGGACTGCTGTCTGTTTTTCAAGTAACTAGTGAACCAGGTTAGGGTGGCATCAGAGCATCCTAGTGATTACAGTTGCTGAATAAGTTTGATGTGGGAGACGGTGTCAAATGCTTTTGAAGGATTCAGTAACAGGACTGATCTAAGTAGATTACTATCTGGGGAGGAGTTACAGATGAAATTTGTGAAGGAGACTTGGGCAGTAATAGTGCTGTGGGATGGTCGAAAACCATGTTGTGAAGGAGATAGTAGGTTGTTGCTGGTTAGATATTTAACCAGTTGTTTGTGGATGCATTATTCCATTATTTTAGACAGAGAGGACAGTATGAAAATGGGTCTAAAATTAGACAGGTCATGAGGGTTTCCACCTTTATGAAGTGGGGTGATTATTGATTTTTTTTCCAGAGCTGGGGGACTGTGTGTTCTGCAAGTGATCAGTTTATAAGGATACTTACTGGGAAACCTATTGCCTTAGCACTAGTTCTGAGGTATTCTGGGGGGAGACTATCAGCAGGTAAGGATAGAGTTACCATATTTGGTTATATGAAAAAGAGGACGAAAAAATATGTGCTTTTTTAGTCCTCTTAGGGTTGCCAGATTCCTTCACACTAGGTGAAGAGCAAAAAAAAAAAAATCACAGTTCCGTTAAAGTCAAGGAGCTCCATGTTAAGCATTTTTGATTGGCCCGTATGCCAGTATACGAGCCAATCAAAATCTTGCACAGCAGACCCTCTTCTGTTCAATGCAGAACATCAAGCAGTTCCGCATTGAACAAAGCTACGGTTTTTGATTTTTCTGATTGGCTCGTACCGGTATACGAGCCAATCAAAAAAAAAAACAAAAAAAAAAAACAAAGCGGAGGAAAGAGGAAATAGGGACGTCTGTTTTTTGAAAATTCTGCGATTTAAATCACAGAAATTTCAAAAAACACCCGGACAGGAGCCCAAAAAGAGGACATGTCCGGGAAACCTGGATGTATGGTAACCCTAGACAAGGAGCCTGGTTTCCATTTGCCAAGTAATGTTTGTATTTGAGAGGTTGCTACAGGTCAGATGTTAAAGGATGGTATGGAGTTGATACTGCCTTGAGGTATGGTGGATGGGTTAATGGGGGTTGGGGTTTTGCCTGCGTTTACTAATGTAAGGATAATATCAATAAAGGTTTTATTAAATATTTCAGTGATTTCATCTGGGCTTTTGTCTGGAAATGGAGATGGGTTTTGGGTGCTGCCAGGATTTAGTAATGAGTTGACAGATTTCCAGAAAAGTCTGGAATTACTGTGGGTGTTTATTTGTTGAAAGAAGCAAGTCTTTTTTGTCCTAATTAATGGCCTGTTTTGCTTTGTTTCTAAGTATTTTGAAGGTGGTTTCGTTGAATGGGGTCTTATATTTTCTCCATTTGTGCCATGCTCGGTCTCTATTAACCAGTAGTTGTTTGGTTGACTTAGATAGCCAAGAAGCTTGGTTATGTTTAGCTCTCTTTTTTCTGATGGGGGCTATGCAGTTAAGGGTATCAAAGAAGACAGCATTGAAATAATGTACTGCTTCATCTAATGGGTTCTGGATTAGTGTTTGTAATAGGTTGCAAAAGTGAGACTGGCTAAAATTGGTTAGATTTCTGGTATATTTGTATGAATGAATGCTTGGGGTGGAGGTTGATGGTCTGTGTATCAGGGCTGGTAAGTGGTCACTTAGGGTGTTGGGAAGCATGTTGGGATTGGAGTAGTATTGTGGGTGGGATACTAATATCCAGTCTAGGGTGGATTCCGGGTGATTGTTTGTTGTATGTTGGGGTTTGTATAAGTTGTGTAAATGTAAACAGATTGATGGAGTTTGTGGAGTTGTTTGGAGTTAGTTTAAGCCAATTTATATTAGTGTCACGGAGGATGATGGTTTCATTTGAGATGTAGAGGTTAGACCATGATAGGAAGTGTTCCAGTGTTGGAATATTGGGACCTGGAGGAATATAGATTGTGGCAATAGATATTTGTTTATGGTTGTTGAAAAACAGTGATGCTAATAGGATTTCCATATTACTGAAGGTGGGAACCATTTCTGGGTGGGTTATTATGTTTAACTGGTTATGGTATATTAATGCTAGGCCTCCCCCTTTCTTATGAAGTCTATCTTTTTGTAATATTTGATATTCAAGAAAAAGTATTTCTGAGTCTCATATCTGGGGTTTGAGCCAGGTTTCTGTTAGAGCAACTATAACAAGTATATACTGTGCAAGCCATGCATGGAAGTCAGATACTTTGTTGCAGATGTTTGAAGTCATGATGCAAAGGTCTTTTGGTGTTTTCACTGAGAGTGATTTAGAGTTGTTAATATATTGGGTGGGAGAGGGTCTGGGGTTTGGATGAATATCTCCACTTTGAAATAATAATGTGAAAACAGTGGTTTGGAATGTGGATGAAATGTAGTTAAGTATGGAGTATGCGTATGAGATGTAGAATTCTTTGATTTCAGGTATATTAAAATGCAGTTTGGTCTTGAAAGTGGTGGTGTCTCTGTAACTGAAGAGTGATAGTGAAATATCAGAGTAACTATTTTGGGATGAGTTATGGTACATGTATGCTATAGTTTTTGTTGTGGTTAGTTGATGTAGTGTGGTGCTGTGAGAAGTAAGGTGGAAGAGAGTAAGTAGGTTCAAGAAGGTTAGGGATGTTACATATAGTAGAGTTAGAGTGTGTATGATGTGAGACGTAGGAGGGTTTTAGTTGTTTTGGGTGTGGGATGTGATGAACTCAGGATGGCTTAGAGCCTATAAGGAGGTTGGAAGGAGTGGCTTGTATGTATAAAGTTACAGATAGTGGGGGCAGGAGGGGATTGAGGGCAGGGAATGGAAGCGGAGTAGGCTTGCCCCTGCAGGGCTGAGAGTCAAAAAAACATCAGTGGAGGACTAAGGAAAGGTATGTGGAATCAAGCATTTAACTTTATTGAGTGGGGTTATCAAAAATACACTTATGGGGGTGACTGTGCACTAAACCTAATTAATAGGGTTGGGTAGGTATTTGAATACGTTTGCAGCAATTGGATATCCAGGTATTAAGGGAATTCTTAAGTAATGAACTGAAAACATCATTATCAATGAATATTAAATCAATTCTCTAAATTTTAGATTTTTTTCTTTAGAATTAATGCAAGTGAATATAAAAATAAATCATGCTTATCAATAATTTATAAAATTTTATGAGCTGAATTTATAACCTTAAACAACACATTGGGACTATTCTACAAAAATAAACCTTTTCAGAGGTCAACAAAAGTTATATTTGTGATCAGTACATAACCCCACATTATCTATGTATTGGAAAATAATTACATGGAAGTTTCTACATGGAAGTATTTTAATGCCATGTAAAATAGCACTTTTCTACAAAAAAAAAAAAAAAAAAAAAAAAGAAAAGATGTTGGAGGTACAATCTTAATTTAGATGCAGACTGGGAACATATGATCCTGAAATATCAAATGTTAATATCTTTTTGGGAAGAATTTAGAAATTTTACTAAAGCCTTGGGGTCAGACAGATGTAACATAACAGACTCTTTGATTTTATTTAAATGTTACCATTCCAGGACCTGTCCCTAAAGCTCCATGCCTCTTTTATGGTTTATTTTGGCTATTGCCCAAAAGGTTATCACTATGAATTGGAAAAGTAGAAATGTCATCTCTTTTTCTGAGTTTACCTATCTAGCAGTGACAGTAGCTAATACAGAACTGAAAACTCTGCATTTTAGAACTACAAATGTTACTCAAAAATATCTTGGCAAAAACTCAAAGATTTATTAGAAAACTATTAATGTTATGATTTAGCATCAGTATTTGTTATGGACTTTGCATAAAGTTATTTTTGTTGTTTGATATTGGTTTCATTTGATGTAAATGCTTTGATATTAATTAAATTTATTATAAAATTCAATAAAAAAGTAAAAAAAAAATGCGGAGAAGAAATAGTTATACTATTGGAGACACATATGTAAAGAAATGAGCAAGCAAATTTGATAAAGAAAGGATTTCAGGATGGTTATTCATTGGAATATCTATGACAAAGGCAAAGGGGAGTACTTACATTAATTGTCAGAGGAGATCCAACAGTGATAAAAGAGGGGGGAAGATAATAATGATAAATTTGTAGTAGCAAGGGGCTACTGACAAGAAAGAAGGATCATGCCAGCATGCATTTATTCTTCTTCTTCTTCTTTCGGCTTTTTCCTGGTTAGGAGTTGCCACAGCGGATCACCTGTCCGCTCATGATTGGCAGTGGAGTTTTACGGTGTCGAGTTGCCAGCCCGGCGCCCAACTTTCCAGTGAAGGCACACACACACTCATACCTAGGACCAATTTGGAGTGTCCAATCCACCTACAGCATGTCTTTGGGATGTGGGAGGAAACCGGAGCACCCAGAGGAAACCCACGCGACCACAGGGAGGACATGCAGACTCTGCACAGAAGGCACTCCAGCCGAGGATCAAACCGGAGAATCTCTTGCTGTGAGATGACAATGCTAACCACTGCACCACAGTGGCTGCCCGTCGGCATGCATTTATATTTCACCTAAAACTGCTACAATTGAGCTTATGAAAATTCTGGGAAAAGTAATCAGTTTTCAGCGGGGAATATTAATTACAGTTGGGGAACTGGAATTTGATTCACAACAGATAGGATGTACCTGGGAGGTCTAGAAGTGAAAAAGGATATATTTGTGAAGAAATTTATGAACATATTTGGTATGGAAGATGTTAATTCAGAAGTAGGAACTCAGAGAAAATGTACATATTATTCCCCAAGGTACAATAAGTGGGCTAGACCAGACAGAAATGATATTTCACAGGAAGATTTGCATTTAATTGAAAGCTTTGACACACACACACACATAGGTTCATAGGTTAGTACTAAGCTATCGGCCCTAGGGCCTATACAAGCCTAGCCATAACAATTCCCTGGCTATTTCTTCCCAGACTATTTACTTCCCTGCACCCCTGTCTAGCAGGGCGACTGACGTGACCCCTGGGGTGAATTTCCTTTCTCCCATCCAGTCATCAAGGTTCCTTTTAAAGAGGGCCAAAGAGGTGCGCTGCTTGACATGTATGGGCAGTCTATTCCAGAGTCTGGGGAGTCTCTGGGTCAGGAACCTATCCCTCCAGCATGTTTTGTTTATTGAGGTGACAAGGTTTAGATCCCTGGAGTGTGTGGCTCTGAGGGATTGGGATTTCTTTAAGTGTAGCATGTCCAACAGCTCTGGGTTTGACATGGCCTTATATGTTAAGCAGAGATCGCCTTGGAGTAGATGATATGCGACAGAGTATAGCTGGAGTTTTATAAGGCGGTCAGCATAGGGCATCTGCTTTAGGCCTGTGATTCTATTAGTGAGGTATTTCTGCAGCCTTTCCAGTTGTTGCAGATGTCTTGAGAGGTACATACCAAATGGGGTGTTGTATTCTATAATGGGTCTAATGAGGGGATGAGTACAGTTGGACAATGACCTCCTTTTTTCTGGATGAAAAGCCCTTAGTGATGAGGTGTGCCACACAGAAGGATTTCCTGACTGTTGTGGCGATGTGGCTATTGAAGGTGAGACCACTGTCCACCTGTGTCCCCAAGTCTCATCACACTTTCGGTGTTTAGTGTACTGCCACCTATGTGGTAATTCACGGGTACATGTTTTTTCACAAAGGGGATAACTATACATTTCTTGGCACTGAGCTTGAGCCCATGGCTCTGGCACCAAGAATCTGTTTCTGTAAGGCCCTTTTGTAGAGTATCGACATCATTTGGGGATTCAATAATGGCTCCCAGTTTGCAGTCATCTGCAAACTTTGTTAGCCAGAGTCCCTTAGTGTTGGCCCGTACTTCAGAGAAGTAGATGCCAAACAAGAGAGGTCCCAGGACTGAACCCTGAGGTACTCCACTTGTCTGGAGCTGGATTTGGAGTTAGCTACTTTTACAGTGTGGGTTCTGTCAGTAAGCCAGTTGGCAACCCATCGAGTGACGTAGGGATTAATGCCCAGCTTAATAAGTTTATCTATGATTCCAGAGTGGGGGATGGTGTCAAAGGCCTTGGCGAGGTCCAGATAGGCTGTGTGAATGGCCTTACCCTCGTCCATGGCTCTGGAGACTGATTCGAAGAAGTCAATCAGGTCCAGCAGACAAGATCGGCCCTTCACGAATCCAAACTGGGTGGGGTCCAGTGTTTTAAGGTTGCCAATGTCTTTGTTTATAGGTTCCATGATAATACGTTCCATGGCCTTGCAGATCAGGCTCGTCAGACTGATGGGACGGTAGTTCCCAGGATCCAAGGTGGATCCCCCCTTGTGGAGTGGGATAACTGTAGCTGTGTGCCACTCAGTGAGCATGAAGCCTGAGGTGAGGGTATGATTAAACATGACACTTAGGAGAGGCGCCAGTTCATTTTGTAGTTCATGTAGTACACAGCGCGGGATGTCATCTGGTCCCATGGATGCTGTATTCTTAGCTTTGGAGAGTGCATTTTTTACCTGTGTGGCCGTTATTACCGGAATTTGGCAATCTTCCAGTATTGAGAAGGGCCATTTAGGGGGTGAGAGGAGGGTGAAGTTGGCACTGAATCGATCTGCCAGGATATTGGCAATATCCTTGGGATCAGTATATTTAATGCCTTTCTGTTGTAGCTTAAAGCAGATCTGAGCATTGCCATTTAGATTCTTCACATAGTTATAGAATGCCTTGTGGTTGTCTTTGAAATCTTTGGCAATTTTATTTTCGTAAATCCAATAACTACTTTAGATCATACACCAATAAAAACTAAGATAAAAATGCAGGGTAATAAAGTAAAAATGAGACATTAGCGCTTTCCTACCTACCTGTTAAAAAGAGAGGAATTTAAGGAATAGGTAATAGTCACTAGTCAAGAGTTATTAAGAAAGATAAAAACATCTTTAGATGTTATAATTAACGAATGAGATAAAAAGAAAATGGAGTTTGAAAACAGGATGAAAATAAAAGAGAAAGAGATATGGTTAAGAAGTAATAGAAATTACTTAGAGGGGCTGACAAAGATTAAAGTACTTCAGAATAAGAGGAATGTCAAAGAAAAAGAACAGGGACAAATGCAGAGTGTTAAAGTAAAAATATGGTAGCATATGAGTAATATGCATGAGGTTTTGTATTATGCTGTTAAGCAACTATTTCTGATAATAACTCCAGACAGAAAGTAGAAAGGGCTCCTGCCAAACTTACGGAGTCTATAACAAGAAAAATAAACACACATCCTGTAGAGGTTTTACAGATATTTCGGAAATTTTATAAAAATGTCTATAAATAAGAGAAATGTGCAAATCAAGAAAGAGCACAATTGGAAATATTTATAGAAGACTTAATTATGCCAAGGCCATAGGTAGATAAGGCTCAACTAACAGTTAAGACAGGTGGGGATCAGATAAAAATGATGATGTATATTCAATCTTTGGGAAAATCTCCTGGAGCAGTTGGTATTCCTGCTGAAATCTGGAAGTTAGGAGGCAAAAAACTGAAAAAAGATCTGGAAGATTTTGTTTAATAGTATTTTAAAAGGCAAGTATGCACCAACATCTTAGAGAAAAGCTGGGTTGGCTGTACTACCTAAGAATGGTAAAGACCCATTACACCCAGCTTCATACAGACCCATTTCAATTTTAAACCATGAAAGTGTTTATGTCCATAGTAGCTAAAAGATGTTGCCAAAATTGATAGATACAGATCACTATGTTTTTTTTTGGGGGGGGGGGGTTAGCAAACACATTAATAGAACAACAGTGATGCAGAGGGAAGTAGAATGTAAGGAAAATATCAGTTATTGCTGGATTCTAAAGCAGAGAAAGCATCCGACAGAAGCTGGGATTTTTTGAGTAGGACAATGGAAGCATGCATTTGCATCCCTCATTTAATAATAAGGTTGATTAGGAGGATATATGAAGGATCAGAAGCAAGAATTAAAGATGGAGGGTTTCTCTCTGATAAGTTGTGTTTGACAGAGGAGATAGGCAGAAATGTCCTCTTTTCCCCTTTGTTTTTTTTTTTTTTTTTTGCATTATATTTATAGCCACTGGCTAAGGAAATAAGGGACTCAGAAATGCAAGGATATAATTAGCATGGTAATCAAGAAAAGTTGGCTTTATTTGCAGATGATATTATTTTGTACCTGATAAATCCGGAAAAGGACATCTCAGTGTTGCTGGAAATTTTGAGACAGTTTCAAGTCTTTTCAGGATATAAAATTAATGAAGATAAAATAAATATTACAGCCGTAAATTATGCTCCCCCACACAATTTGGCTCAGCAATACCTATAGTTATGGGGACACAATAAGATGCAGCAATTAGGTGTATGGATTAGAAAGTCTTCTGTTATGGCAGCTCGGGATATGTCAGAAGAGATTAAACAAAAGGTAACAGAAAAAAACTGAGAAACTAGAACTTTCTGTTTATGGATATGGACAGTAAGAAACAAGCAGTGAATTTTTTTAGTCCATTTAATTTTAGATACAGGTCAGGCATAAATTTACCAACCAGAGGAGAAGTTGTGGACAATAATTAATAAAGAGTTGAAGTAATTTCATTAGGAGTCAACTCAGGGGAAGGGAATGTGTTTGCAACTGGCCAGCAGAGAGACCCGGCTACAATAAACCCAGGCGAACATCCAAGTATGAGTTCAAATTCAAAGCTGATGGGTCCGACTAATGGGAATTTACAACACTGTGAGTCGGGCCGCCAAAGCACTGTGCAAACAGTTGGATTTGAAGGTAAAAATACTTTTCCTTCTTTCACAGTTTGGTTCAACAACGGATTTCAATTTTCTAATGAAACTAGAAAACTTGGTATTAAATTTATTGTTTGACTGCAAACTTGTCACAGTTCCTGTCCTTACTTTTATTAGTTGTTTTGCCAGTTTGTTGTGAAGTTGTTTGTTATGGCAACAGGTTCTGGTGGCAATAGCAGTCCGTTTGATCCACAGGATACTCCTGTAGTTTTAGATTAAATTCTGCTGCCGGAGACTTATCGGATGTTGGTAGCAACCCAGTCACGGGCAGCGTGTTGGATCTCCTTAACAGCAAAATTGATCTGATTTTTACCAGGTTAGACCAGCTGGATTCGGACCAACGTGGTCTTCAGCAAACGGAAAGATCAGTGAGTGAACCGCGGCTTAATAAAAAGCCGGGTGAATCCACAACTCTGAATCAATCCACCACCACTGGTGAAGCAAACTTGACTCCTATCACAAGGAACACTATTGTTAACAACTTTTCTAACCTACCAGCGCAACGTAACACTGCTCAACTGATGTCGGATGTGTACCCGACCATTAGGAGTCACTCAGGGGAAGGGAATGTGTTTGCAATTGGCCAGCCGAGAGACCCGGCTACAATAAACTCAGGCTAACATCCAAGTACGAGTTCAAATTCAAAGCTGATGGGTCCGACTAATGGGAATTTACAACAATGTGAGTCGGGCCGCCAAAGCACTGTGCAAACAGTTGGATTTGAAGGTAAAAATACTTTTCCTTCTTTCACAGTTTGGCTCAACAATGGATTTCAATTTTCTAATGAAACTACAAAAACTTGGTATTAAATTTATTGTTTGACTACAAACTTGCCACAGTTCCTGTCCTTACTTTTGTTAATTGTTTTGCCAGTTTGTTGTGAAGTTGTTTGTTATGGCAACAGGTTCTGGTGGCAATAGCAGTCCGTTCGATCCACAGGATACTCCTGTGGTTTTTAGATTAAATTCTGCTGCCAGAGACTTATCGGATGTTGGTAGCAACCCGGTCACGGGCAGCGTGTTGGACCTCCTTAACAACAAAATTGATTGGATTTTTACCAGGTTAGACCAGCTGGATTCGGACCAACGTGGTCTTCGGCAAACATTGTATTCCACTGAGACACCACGACAACAAATCGGCTGTCAACTCTAGTGAGGTTGAAGGATTAACTAATCGACAAGCAGAAAGATCGGTGAGTGAACCGCGGCTTAATAAAAAGCCGGGTGAATCCACAACTCTGAATCAATCCACCACCACTGGTGAAGCAAACTTGACTCCTATCACAAGGAACACTACTGTTAACAACTTTTCTAACCTACCAGCGCAACGTAACACTGCTCAACTGATGTCGGATGTGTACCCGACCATTAGGAGTCACTCAGGGGAAGGGAATGTGTTTGCAATTGGCCAGCCGAGAGACTCGGCTACAATAAACCCAGGCGAACATCCAAGTACGAGTACAAATTCAAAGCTGATGGGTCCGACTAATGGGAATTTACAACAATGTGAGTCGGGTCGCCAAAGCACTGTGCAAACAGTTGGATTTGAAGGTAAAAATACTTTTCCTTCTTTCACAGTTTGGCTCAACAACGGATTTCAATTTTCTAATGAAACTAGAAAAACTTGGTGTTAAATTTATTGTTTGACTGCAAACTTGACACAGTTCCTGTCCTTACTTTTGTTAGTTGTTTTGCCAGTTTGTTGTGAAGTTGAAGTAATTTACCTGGTAGGGGAAGAGGGCAAAAGTTAAGTGGGATAAGTTGATCCTTCCAACAGAACAAGGTGGTTTAGGATTACCGAATTTGAAGGGATATTTTAGAGCTAGGCAGTTAAGGCTCATATAAATAGCACAAGCAGAATATTATAATTCAAAATGGAAAGGGATGATAATGAAGTGGGGGGGGGGGTCCTAGAAATAAAGAGGATAGGATTTTGGATGTAGACCCTTAAGTATAATAACAACCATACAAAATTATATTCATAAAGTATCAAAAAGTATTCTAAGAAATAAACTAACACAAGGGTGCCATCACTGCAAAAGGGTACAGAAAATAGGCAAGATGGGGCTAGAATTTACTGGAGAAAACTGGCAAAGGAACCAAGATACTGGGAACACATTGCTAGACAGAGAAAAGTAATACAGAGGGATAAGGCCAAGAGGACATTTGGACTGCAGGCTAGAGACTGCCTTCCCTACCAGTTATTGATATCAGAGTACAGGCAGTGAGAAAGGGATAGGAGAATCTTAAATGAAAGACCTGTTCTGATGGGGGTTTTAGTCTAATCTAGAAGGGGAAAATGTTGTTAAAAAGGGAAAATTAGTAGAATGTATAAATACTGCATGATAACTATTACAATCAATCAGAGGAGGTTAGAAAAGATTGGGAAGAGAGACTGGAAAAGAAGTTTACAACAACGCGGGTACACATATATGGCTTCCAGGTATGTGACAAAGTCCAGAAGGTTTAGGATCTTTGCTTGGAAGTGTCTGCATAGATATTTTTAGACCCCAAGCAGACTTCACATAATTTTTCCCCTCAGTTAGATACAAATGCTGGAGATGTGATGGGGAAGAAAGAGGTAACTGGTGATGTGTTTTGTGAGTATGAGCGCCGCAGTGGTTAATGTAGTCGCCGCACAGCAAGAAGTTCTCCCGTTCAATTCTCAGCTGGGATGCCTTCTGTGTGGAGTCTGCATGTCCTCCCTGCATTTGCGTGGGTTTCCTCCCAAATTCCAAAGACATGTGTCTGGAGCATTTCTCCCCAGGCCTTTGCTGAAAATAGGCTCTGTCCTAGTTGGACTTTCTCGGTCAACAAATAATTAATAAATAAATAAATAACAATAAGTGTAATGAGGTGGCAGATCTTAAAATATTTCTACAGAGAACTCCGTCAGAAATATTGACTGAACAAATGGCTGTAACTAAGCATATGATTTATTTATTTTTTTTTAATTGGGGGACAAGATCTGAATTCCCTATATGTAGTAAGGCCTTATTAAGTTTAATTCTGTTGGTTGCCAAAAAAACAACTAGAAAATGGAAAACAAAGTCTGAATCGGCTGTATTTGAAGTACTGAATATTATAAAAGAACTAGAAATGGACTCTTTAGAAAAGGGAAGGAGCAAATTACCTAGAAATAAATGGAATTTTGTGGAATATTGCATGGAGAATACTATTCAGTAGGAGAAGTGAGGCTTAAGGGGGACGCAGGAACTGAGCAATTTATGTAATGTTGGAGTGAATGACCATTGTTAAAAAGAAAGAAATCATTTATATAATGTGTAATGCATGCAAATGAAAAATGTTAATATGAGTATGACTTGTCTTCTTTTTTTTAACATATGTGTGCCTGTCTTAAGTAATATTTTAATAAAGGTAGATAATAGATCCAAACTGGAGTCACCACATGGAAGAGCCAAATGAATAAAAAAACGTCTTTTATTGTTCCATAAAAACACAAGCGCTTTCACGTAGGTAAACTACGCTTCTTCAGGTGTAAATAACATGAAATAAACAAACTGCTTTTATACACAGCCTTTCGGCGCGAAAATCAAAATGCAGAGCATCAATGAACCAATAATTTAATTAACTTTTGTTGTACTTAAATCGGCAATAACCAATATTCTAAAATAAAAAATAAAATATAACTGAACATCGTATAAAGAACAGACCTATAAAAAATTCATTTAACTACAGTGCTATAGACATTTAATACACAACAAAATTGCACTAAAAGTACTGAAGCGCTTAACCGCTACGAACCTGGTTAGCGTAAAAGATGTAACTTCTGCTAACTTGCAGTATGTTAAAATTCCTATTAAGTTCTACTGAGTCCTTCTTTACTGTGTCAACCTAGTTGTTGTTCATTCATGTGTTTAAAACATCAATGTTGAATAAAACTGAAATTATACATAAAACAAAAATGTATATATTTCATATGATATTAAATATCTTCAAACTCAAAATTGACTAAACTGTAAAACATACACAAATGTTGCCGCTTTAAAACCTGTATATTCCCTGGCTCGATGATTAGCATATATTCCACAGCTAGTAGGCTGTGTTAAGCATAAGAAGCACTATTTCAAGCTCCATGGAAACAGTAAACTGAAGACATAAACATGTCATCTTGATTCTTAGATCTAATATTACTAAAACTGTCCTTCACGTCTTTATTCTTCTAAATCATGGAATGCAAGTATATGCAATAAAAAAATAAAGGATCAAAAATCTTTCAGCTTAGATGCGGACCGAGCATGTATTATGTTTGTTTAAGCCTTAAAGAGATTATCGGTGTGTTGCTGACTGTGCAACTAACTCACATTAAAACAAATGCATAAAAACCAGATGGAAGTTCCAGTCTTAAAATACTTTATATATGATATAATAGAATGTATCCGATTGCTCTTATCCTTTATTTTTTATTGCATATACTTGCATTCCATGATTTAGAAGAATAAAGACGCGAAGGACAGTTTTAGTAATATTAGATCTAAGAACCAAGATGACATGTTTATGTCTTCAGTTTACTGTTTCCATGGAGCTTGAAATAGTGCTTCTTATGCTTAACACAGCCCGCTAGCTGTGGAATATATGCTAATCATCGAGCCAGGGAATATACAGGTTTTAAAGCGGCAACATTTGTGTATGTTTTACAGTTTAGTCAATTTTGAGTTTGAAGATATTTAATATCATATGAAATATATACATTTTTGTTTTATGTATAATTTCAGTTTTATTCAACATTGATGTTTTAAACACATGAATGAACAACAACTAGGTTGACACAGTAAAGAAGGACTCAGTAGAACTTAATAGGAATTTTAACATACTGCAAGTTAGCAGAAGTTACATCTTTTACGCTAACCAGGTTCGTAGCGGTTAAGCGCTTCAGTACTTTTAGTGCAATTTTGTTGTGTATTAAATGTCTATAGCACTGTAGTTAAATGAATTTTTTATAGGTCTGTTCTTTATAAGATGTTCAGTTATATTTTATTTTTTATTTTAGAATATTGGTTATTGCTGATTTAAGTACAACAAAAGTTAATTAAATTATTGGTTCATTGATGCTCTGCATTTTGATTTTCGCGCCGAAAGGCTGTGTATAAAAGCAGTTTGTTTATTTCATGTTATTTACACCTGAAGAAGCGTAGTTTACCTACGTGAAAGCGCTTGTGTTTTTATGGAACAATAAAAGACGTTTTTTTATTCATTTGGCTCTTCCATGTGGTGACTCCAGTTTGGATCTATTATCTACATTTGTTCTACGTTTTCCAATACGGAGTCTTTGCTTTGTTGCTGCAGTTTGTTACATTTTTTTAATTTTAATAAAGGTGTTAAAAAAAGGTCTCTCAACAAAATTTGTTTTAGTCCCAAAAGGAGGGAGATGTGCAAGAAAGACTCTAATAAAGTAAGAGAATGCCAACCCAAACAAAAATACATACAAAGTAAAGCTGTACTGGAGTTTTACCAGATCAAAAGCAAATGCGACTAAATGCTTAAAAAATAAAAATGAAAAACCAGCTCCAGTGGTATACAGGGATAAAGCCCTGACAGTGATCCATGAGATCCATGACAGCTTAGTGGCTCAGATGCTTGGTAGTCCTGGCAAGGGAGGGCTGGTATGCATATCTTATGAGGAAAGCGGTAGTCCAACAGCATAACCCTTCAGAAAAAGGCAGCACTGCTACAGGCATGCTTAAGATTAAGGTTAACCTTCATTTTAAATTAATATTTTCTTGTTTGTTCTCTCCACTGTAACTGCTGATGTGTTGCATACCACTGTAAAAACATGTCTATTGTAATTTGTGTGTATACTAATCATGTCTAAATATCTAAATGTTTCTGTAATTTTTCTATGTGGAGCTTTTCTCCCCGGGCCTCTGCTGAAAAAGGGCCTTTTCGCCTCAGTCAGACACCCCCAGTTAACAAATGTAAAATAAAATAAAATAAAATAAAAAAATAAGGTGGGCATTCAGACAAGATGATTTGGTGGTAGCTCTCACTACAAATGCCAGAAAGAATGCACCTGCATCAGGGAGGGGAGTGTGGTCTTGGCAATGATGCTCCACCACCCATGGGAGAGGTTAGGCCTTGGTACTGCACTTGCTCAAAACTATTCTTTTACATTAAGAGAATTTTAATCTACACTCTGGTGGGAGCAGAGGGCTAATTCAATCCATCTGAGTTGGGAACGACTGGTGGAAGGCTTATTGTGTGTTTATCTGATTGGCCTGAGGACTTCACTATGTAAAAGTCTTTCATGCTGTTGGAATTTCTGTATTTGGGAACATTTCTCAGGGGTTGTGAACTTATTTCCAAGGATTCCTGATACCGCAGTTTCCAAAGATTCTTGATACTGCAGGAGGTCTGCCTTGTGTTGTAAAGCATATGTTACTGCACTTGAGCTCAAAACCAGTTCATTTTATATTAAGAGAGTTTTATTCTGTGGTCTGGTGGGAGCAGAGGGCTGATTCAACCCATCTGAGTTGGGAATTGCTCGTGGAAGGCTTATTCTGTGTTTATTTGATTGGCCTGAAGGCATAACTGTGTAAAAGTCTTTCATCCTGCTGGTATAAAAGCCATCACACAAATGCGGTTACCCATGCCTTGTACATAAGCAAACATCTCCAGTTTAAAATCCTCTAAATGAAATGCTTTCCATAGTATCCCGCTGTTCAAAGTGCTGTCAGTTTGTGCAGAGGGTGGCACCACTGCAAGTCATCTAATAGTATACTACTAAACACTCTCCTACTCCTTCCCATTTACTAAGGATTTAGTATAATAGATAGCTGCCTCCCTGTCATCTCTGTTTCTGGCCAGTTGGATATGGCATTCTGAGGCAGTGTAGTAACTGCCTCATGTTCACTGACAGCCATTTAATTTTAGAAAAGACAAACACAGTGTGTGAGACATGTGGATAAACAATAACATTGGAGGCAAAGCTCTCATATACACACATGAAAAATGCAAATCAAGTTGTCAGGGTTACACCCAAAACATTCACTACCAAAAATAAGGGACACACAGACCCACATATGTGGAGCTACGTGCTTGTAATCCACCAAAACCTACAAGACCTCCTAAAAACATTTCTCAGTGGCCCCCACGCACACTCAAAAAGACAGCAACTCATACAACACGTAACTCTGAAAATCACAGTAGCCTCACTTCCAAGCCTATAAGGCAACACGTGGCCAAACATTCTAGTTATTGGGGATTTCACTGTAAGACATACTGATGTCCCCCTTACCAGGCTAAACAAGAAGATCACAGTGAGCGGTCCATCTGGAGCTAGGATTCATCAGATCACTCATGCACTTAGGTAAGACATGGTCATAGCTCATGTGGGCATAAATGGCCTTTGACGTACTTCATTAGATTATATGAAGAGAGACATAATGAACCTCTCTGAATATTTGTCCAAGGCAGGTATGAATCTAGCCTTGAGTATTACCCTACCTTCATCAATGATGATGCCACAGTACCAGGAAAAAAATGATTGACTTCAATAATTGACACGGTTTCTGGTGTCACAACAAAGGGATCCAATATCTGTTGGCCTGGGGAGACATAACTGACAAACCATGATGTTTTGCCAAAGATGGTTTTCACTTGTCACCACTTGGCTTCCAGATACTGGCAAAAACGTTATCTATCCCCATAGTGCCTTTTTTTTAGGCCGTGCCCCGTTGTTAAACACTCCAACATAACAAAAATTACTCACAACTACCTAAAGGTACTGCTGCTCAATGCTAGGAGTTTAAATAAAAACCTGTACTCCCTGGAAGCACTTCTCACCCTGGAGAATGCAGATATATGTGGTCACAGAAATATGTTCAAAACCATGGAAAGCATCCCAGCTATCGATGGCTACAATGCCTTTCAAAGTCAAAGTCAGAGTCAAAGAAAACTTTATTGTCATTCAGAACTACACAGCAGTGTAGCTGAATGAAATTACAGTGCTTCATTCTCAATTCAGGAAACAGTTGTACATATAGACAGAGAAAAAAATTAATAAAATATCACAGTAGAAATTCAATAAGTAACAATTAGTAAGTAAAGTAGGACAGTAGTGACCCACACCCATCCCAGAACAGGAGACAAGGAAGAGCAAGAACAATATGAAGGTAATATTGTCAAAGTAAAACTGAAACAATAGCAGCACATCTATGATTAGACTGAATTATTGCACAGTGTGTATATTGCACTTTACAGTCCTTCAGGGTGGTAGATGAGCTACCTTAGTACTGAACTTTGTTATTGCACATCCATAAAATAAGCCATTTGATAGGCTAGTTAAATAAAAGAAGTGGTTGAGTGTTTCATACATTTCAATCCCCCTTAGTTCAAGATAGATCAAAGGAAAGAGGTGTCTCAGTGTTTATAAAGGACA
Source organism: Protopterus annectens (assembly GCF_019279795.1). NCBI lineage: Eukaryota > Metazoa > Chordata > Ceratodontiformes > Protopteridae > Protopterus > Protopterus annectens. The sequence continues at coordinate 1,818,279,059 of NC_056726.1, read as the reverse complement.
TGTACACTGTTAGACTAGTGCAGTAACACAACTCTTGAGCTACTCCATACCCAACTAACCATAGACATGACCCCCTATCATATCCTTGCAAGCTACAGATCCCCTAACATGAGTCTGGAAAACCATACCACCTACCTAAACCTACTGGAATCTCTTGACATTCAGCCTGACACCATACTCAGAGGTGACTTCAACTACCCCTCCATAAACTGGGAGACTTATACAACCCATAATTTACTTACTCAGACGTTTATGGATTGCATCAATGCAAACAACCTGGAACAACTAGTTTAGCTCCCCGGCTATAGGTACAAATATCCTACACTTAGTACTCATGTTCACAGGGGGGATGCTTCTCCCTCCCGTCCATTAACTCCTCCCTGGTAAGATCTGACTACAAAATGATCTTCTTTAGTACTAAAACTAACCTAGAACTCCCATCAGACTTCAAACCTGTTAAGATCTTTGCTAAGGCCAATTATCTCAAACTAAGTGACAGCTATTTAAACTTCCAAGCCCCTCTGTACCTGGATGACATTGAGGCCTACTCTGAGCTGTAACAAAAATCCTGTACAATCCACATTCTTAAGTGCATAGAGGAGGCAGTATCCATCTGAGTCAAACCTATGATTACTGGCAAAAATAATCCAACCTGGTGGACCCCTAGCATAAATAGGTTATTCAACAAAAGGAAAAAAACCTTTCCTAAGACAATAATAAACATACAAAACAATACAATAAAGACACTCACCTGTCTAAACAAATTAGAGAGCTAGTCAAATCTGCCAAAGCAATAATGAGATAGATAGCTTCCCAGATGAAAGATAGCCATAAAGTTTTTTTTAATTATGTTCATAACCTCAGGGGCAAATGCTCATCAATGTGCCAAGTTAATCATAAACGACAACACTTACACTCAGCCTGAAATGATAGCAAACCTGCTGGCCGACATGTTCAGTTCAAACCCCCTCCCTCCCATCACCTCCTATCACACCCAAAGAAATACCCTCAACCACCCCCTTACTGGTTGTTACAAGGGAACTGGCCCTTACTGTGCTCACTAAAGCCAAAAACACAGCCTCCATGGGTCCTGACAACATTCCAGGATGCTTATTAAATAGCTTAAAACAGAATCTAGAAGCCCTGTTTAACTACAGCCACCAGACGGGCATTGTCCCAGAGAAATGGAGGACTACAACAGTCATCCCACTGCACAAGGGGGATCCATCAACTGACTCAGGGAACTACAGACCCATAAACCTGACCAGTCTTATCTGCAAGACCATGGAGAGAATTATCATGCACCTGATCAATAATGGCATAGAAACTATCCAAACACTGGACCAGACCCAATTTGGCTTTGTCAAAGGGAGATCTTGCCTGCTCATTCTGGTGGGCTTCTTCGAGAAAGTCACCAGGGCCATGGATGAGGGTAAAATGGTACACACCGGTTACCTAGACCTGGCCAAAGCTGTCTACAGTCCCCCACCCAGGGATCATAGATAAACTTACTGAGTTAGTCATAAACCCTTGCATCATCAGATGGAGAGCCAAGTGTGTAACTGACAGGACACATGTTCTCCAGAAAGGTGAATCCACTTCCATTAAGAAACTGTTACTAGCGATGTCCCACAGGGCTCAGTGCTGGTACCCCTCCTTTGGCATATACTTCTCTGAAGTGAAGGCCAATGTCGGGGGCCTCTGGTTCACAAAGTTCACTGACTGTAAGCTAGGAGAAATCAATGAATTTTCAAAAAATGCTGACATCCTACAAACAGGCCTAAAAATGACAAAACAACTGGTGCCAAAACCATGGTCTGAGACTAAATGCTAAAAAATGTGTAATTGTACCCTTCAGTAAATCAGATAGCCCTGCAATTATAATATTGATAACACACCCATAAAAGTAGACCCAGTGCTAAGGGACCTAAGAGCACATATAGTAACCTAAACTTTGACCACTGGGTAGCTATGGTAGTGAGGAAATCCTTCTGTGTAGCTCAATTTATAAGAAAAGGCATGGGATTAAGACCAAAGGAAGTCATAGTGCCATTGTTCTCAACCTTCATCAGACCCATAATTGTAATGCACCTTTCTGCATGTACCTAACCAGGCACATGCACCAACTGAAGTGGCCCCAGAGCTTTCTCACTAAAAAAATACAAATCGTAAGACACGTCTTTACTCCATCTCATATTGTTTGAGAGGTGACTTATGCCTGACCTACAAGGCATTCTTTAATCCAACCCTGATAATGTTACATATTCGCAAGAAAAATTATATGAGGATTATGTGTTTCATGGACCTGAACCTTACTGTGATTTTAACAGAACTTGCTGAGAGACAGATTTGTATCCCAAAGGCTACCTCATCTACGGAATAAATTTCTCATCTTCATAAAACAAAGCCAGTCCCTCATTCTCTTCAAAAAGAATTTGGATAAATGGATGGGGCACTGATAATTCACTCCCTGGGTACAGCCCATGTTCCTTATGGACAGAGGCAGTCTGTAAAATGACTCAGGGCTAAAATACCGAAAGGCCCATTACCCTAACAGTACCCCATATCATATCTGGGGAATTAAGATATAATACTGTCACATCCTGGGTAAAACTGGCTAGGCTCATAAAGGTTCTTGTGCCATTAGCCTAGAAATCGCCTATGAAAATAAAATACACTACCACTCCCAGAATGTCAGGTGAGTACATAGTGACCTTCCCACAGCCATCTTTACTGGTGAATAGACAGGATGAGGAAGGAATGGGCATGGCTGAAATTGAAAGGGGGAGGCTTTATGGAAAAAGCACACAGGAAAAAAGATAAATGAGAAAATAAACTCACATCATACTTGCCTTTTCTCAGTGAGGTATAATATGTACAATAAAATGTGCAAACTGGTATATTTGCTGCTGTGGAAATTAATTATAGTTTAACTAAACCTTGCTTCTTGTCTATGTGCACAACTGCAGTCATATGCATGAAACATTTGGCCAGGTAACATAATCATATTTTATTTGAACATTAAGTTGGGGAGACTCTCCACTCACAAAGTATGTAAATGTGGAAAAAAAACTTAAGACATATTTCAAAATTCAAAGGCTACAGAAAATCCTGGAAACCTATAAAGATGTACACTATTTGTTAATATGAATAGTAACAGTTACAGAAAAACTGCAAAAAGAAAAATCTGTGATATCCCTCGAAGTCTCAGAAAGCCCAGTATGCAACCCATACTGGGTCAAAAACAATTCAAGCAGAAACTTCACAGTGTGGAGGGTGTGAAGTTCACTCCTTGAAATATGTTATACACCTAGTTCACTAATAAAATTTGAACTTCAAAATACGTACTACAAAACAATAAAATAGTAGGTAGTCCACAGTTGAGTTAAAATGGAATATCCTTTATTGAAACACACAAACAAGTGATCCTAGTTGAGTATAATGAAAACCATTAAAGACATTCATTAATTTATATATAATCAGGTTATTTGGAGCAAGGGAGTGGTTACAGAGGATGGTTGTGTTAAGAGCAATAAAAGCATTAAACTCATTACGTTAACCAAGTCCCCCTTCCTCATTAACACCATAGTGTAAACTGAGACTGTGCTACCTTAGAACTGAAACTTAAAAGCTAGAGACAAAATTAAAATATATAAGAACAGTTTATTAAAGCTAACCTACTAATCCAGACTTTATCAAGAAATCAACTCACTAACAAAATGACTAATTAACTAACAAAAAGAACTACTACTAAACATCTAGCAGAATAAATATTATTATACAATTGCTCCTCTAAAACGTGCACGCTGATTGGCCAGCCCAACCAGCGTGCCCGTTGTAAATCCCTCAATATACTAACGGAAAAAGGTCCGGTCGCCCGGACTTTTTCCGTTAGTATAAAACACTGTCTCGCTATGTTAAAAGAGTTTAACATAGCGATACAGGTTTAAAAAAAGCAACGCAGATCTCCGTTGCTTTTTTTAAAGCTGTCTCGCTATGTTAAACTCCTTTAACATAGCGACATATGTAAAGCAACGGAGATCTTGCGATCTCCGTTGCTTTTAAACCTGTCTCGCTATATTAAATGGGTTTAACATGGCGAGACAGCTTTAAAATAAGTAACGGAGATCTCCGTTGCTTATTTTAAAGCTGTCTCGCTATGTTAAACCCATTTAACATAGCGAGACAGTAAAATGCTGACAGAAACATCACCAGCAGGAGTTCTAATGGCAATTTGCCCACACGTACTATCAACGGCGCATTGTCTGGTATACAGGAAGTAAATGGGGAGACTGACTCGCTTATTGGGATGCCCTCCTTAGCCGAATGGGCAAACAACGCTGCAGCTTTTGAGTTCAGTAATTCTTCAACTTTGGGCTTACCGGCGACTGACTCCTCGGACCAAGGTAATATTTTTGACAGTATTACAAAGAACCTAAAGACTCTTGATAACCTCATGTTAAAAATCAAAAAACTACAATTGGAAGTTTCGTACTTCCAGCAGTGCCTGAAGGAAGGTGTTGTACCTAAGGGGCTTCGAAGTTCCTTTACCCCTACAGGCCTGTTTACTGATTCTGTATTCCTAACAGAATTAGAGGCCTTATTCAACAAACAAGGCGCTGAGTTATTAGACTTAATGATCAAAAATTATACCAAGCACATTTCTGTGCTTTTGGATGAAGCGTCTAAGCTAGATAACACTATTAAATCTGATAATAATTTTTACAGATACAAATATGATTACCATCGATCATTTACTAGCATTGATTCAATGCTAGTTAAATTAAAAGCAAACAAAGTCAAGAAACTTGAGAGGGACAGACATGCGTATCAAAATAAATCCGCTTTTCCGAACTTGATCAGAAAGCTTAACAGTTTGGGTACCCATGAAGAACCTGAATCAACTTGTTTTCACAACGACCATGGGGAAGCACAAACTGTTACTCAAGTCACCTCTGAAAGTGATCAGGGTAACTCTTCGGGTGTGCAGGGACCTCAGAGAAGTAATAGGATCAAATCTTTTAATAATAATAAAAACAAGAATAGCAACCAAAAGCCTTTTTTAGGGAAAAACAACCGGTTTCAGAGGAACAAGTACAGGAATTGAATCATCCACTGATAGAGGTTGACACTTCTCAACAAACTGTTACAACGGGCAATGTAGATTACCCGACAGTTTATTCAAATAAAAAAGGTGACTTTTTCATCTATAACTTCTCTGAAGTCATTGTTGATCAAGAATTAACAGAATTACTAGCTAAAGGTTTGAACTTCGTACCTGACCATTCTTTCAGATTAGCCAAAACACTTATGGACTTAAAGCTGTTTGTACGTAAACTTAACCTGAATATTTTTTTCAACAATGATTTGCCTGGCTCTTCTCTTGGTTTGAAGTTACCAAGCACCTTTAACCCCCCCTTACATTCTGGCTTGCTCACATTTGAAAAGGCTTGTGAATTGGATTTTAGGCAACTACATACCTCAAGAGGATTTGATAAAACCTGTAAGAACACTTCTCCAGACCAATTCCTTGCATTGAACAAAATCAGTAACTCAGCAGTAAGGGTTACCAAGCCAGACAAGGGTGGTGGTTTAGTGATTTTTGATAAAGGTGAATACAGTAGACGTATGTCACTAGTACTAGACACACCTGCCTACGCTAACTCTTCTCTAAATGAATTAAATGTCAGCTACAACAGGATCAAAGGATATTTTAGGGACCTCTATCTAGAGGGGAGAATAAACATAGACACGTACAATTTTATTGACATCTCATACCCGAGGGTACCTGTCATGTTTGGGATCCCTAAAATGCATAAAAGCCTTACTGATCCTCCAATGAGAGCCTTAGTGGATGGCAGAAATTCGATCACCCATCCGTGTGCACGCCTCATTGAAAATGTCATTAGCAAATATCTGAAGAACATCTCCCAAATTTGTAAAGATTCTTGGTCTTTCCTCAGTTTGATTAATGACACCCACTTTGATCCTAGTTACAATTTTTTAACAATCGATGTGGTTGATCTGTACACATCAATACCACACGATGTGGCTATTGAATGGATCGAACTCATGCTGAGGGATTGTGGAGCATGCAACAATGACATTTACTTGGTGACAGTACTACTAGACATCGTGCTGTCCTCTAATTTTTTCATATTTGACGGACATTACTATCTGCAAAAGAAAGGCATAGCTATGGGGTCCCCATGTGGCAGCAGCGTTGCCAATATGTTCATGGCCTATTGGGAGAAGAATTTCTTATTCAATTACGCACCATTTGTTGAAAGAACAAGGATTTATACCCGGTTTCTCGACGATGTCTTTGTCTTATTCCAAGGTAGTGAAAGTGATGCCTTAAACTTATTAACATACATGAACTCTACCACCGAGTTTTTGAAATTCACCCACCACTTTTCAACATCCAACATTGATTACCTTGATGTTGAACTATTCAAGGATACTAACAACAATAGATTCTGCTCAACCATCCATAGGAAGGCAACATACTGCAACTCTTTTTTACATTTTTCCAGTTGCCACCCTTGGAGACAGAAGAGATCTATTGTTAAAGGGCAACTGGTAAGGGCTGCTCGTATGTGTAGCACCCCTGATGCCTTTGAGCAGGAATGTTCATTACTTGCGGAGATGTTTGGAAGCCGTGGTTACCCTGAGGATCTTATTCTTGATCTGATTGGTGAAGTGTCATCAAAACGAAGGGAAGGTTTTTATTTACCGTTACTTCAACCTATAGAACACGATAGAATAGAGGTGAATGTTGTTCAGCCAAGAGGTAATCCACCCTCAGTTGAGGCCAATAATTTGGTAGTCTTTGAGACCCACAGTGAACCTAACTTTTCTACAGCTTTTGTTTCGTCATTTAGTTTACACTCAGGTCTCTTATGTTCCATAATTCGCAAGAATTGGTACTTCATCACCAATGCTGGCTTACATGGCAGGTTGGGTAATACCCCGCTATTCACTTTTAAAAGAGGCTACAATCTTAAAGATTTGTTACAGAGAAACAGTTCAATAGATCTGTTGTCTAGGCAAAAAGGCACCTTTTCCTGTGGGTGCTGCAAATGGTGCATACACCTACGGGTAGGTAACTCCTTTAGTATTGGCAATAGGAAGTTTACTATCAATCACAAAATTAATTGCAACACCAAATCCATTGTGTACGTAGCTTTCTGCGAATGCTGCAATGCATTTTATGTTGGTAAGACTGACCGCCGGTTTAGGGACCGTATTTACCAACATTCATATGCCATCAAGAATAATAGGAGCGACAATGCTCTTTCAAAACATATATTGGATAACTGCGGTCACAGCTTCAAATTCATGGGTATTGATCAGGTACTATGTGATAAAAGGGGAGGGCCTCAGTCATTACCATTAGAGACCCGTGAGTTAGAGTGGCAGTTGCAACTAGATGCCTTCTCTCACCCGGGTCTCAATGACAATTGTAATATAGCCTGCATTTTAAAATACAGGAGCTATTTAAGGTAGGGGGTCTCCGTAACTAGTACCCATACTACCAAAGCGCTTGTTCTTTATATATTCATATATCCTATACCCTCTATATACACATACTTCCACTATAGTCCATTTTCTACTATTCTTTGTAACCCTTGTTGTTCACTACGCCATGATGGGTTCTTCATGACACAAGTCCATTTCTATATAGACCTAACATATACATTGTTTTGTAAATGAACTAGGAAGTAATTTTTGAAGCTCTTAACAATAAATAATATTCACACTAGAATCACCTATTAATCTGGTATGTCCAGACTGGTTAGGTAGTTTAAATACTAAGCAGTGTTGTTTATACACTTTCTATATCTCGACTCTTCTTGTATTTTACTTTCATTGTAATTATATGGAATGAGTCTATTTTTAATACAATTCTGGTTAACAGAATTTTTAAAGAAACATTTTTAAAATTTTTAAATGTTTAACTATAGCACTCATGAAAGCTCCTTGTAGTGCCACGATCAATGGTTATACTGTTGTTACTTTTCATTCTGTCCGCTCACTGAATAAGTATGTACTTTGTCTTTAAATTTTAATGTCTTAATTAATTACCTGCCTGATAGCAGGTTTAAAAGAAGTGAGCTTGTGGTTGTTGGTATGCTGAATAAGCTTCTGTGTAACAGAAGCGAAAACGTGTTTTATCTTTTGCAAATAAACTACGTTACTTTGCTTGGAAACCTTGGCTTGTCTGAACACCTTTCTGTTGGATTATATATACATACACATACACACATATGTGTATGTTAAAGTGTAGTTTAGGACTTACCAAATGAACATTTATTTCCTTTAATGATATTAAAACAGACTTTTAGGCTTTACATATAAATTTTAACTGTAAAACGTTTAAATTAGTCAGACCAAAAGACAGAGTCAACTTCAATTTAAAATTGTTTTTATTGTTGAATGAAATTTTAATATGCTGTTATGAATTCACCTTGGATGTTTAAAAAAAGGAGTGGGGAAGCCCACTTTTACATAGATTTAGATCCTGAAATCCAGAAGCCCATCTTCCAAAACTATTGAAAATGCATTTGTTGGAATAAAAACATCCTGATAAGGGATGTCTTACTCTCTGATGTCTGCATGCAAAAGTATAACAGCAAAAGGCAGTCTCAAATGCTAAGTGTTACTGGGTCATGGAGTGTGCATACATATACACATCATACAAATAAGCATGGGCAATATACCAAAACACGTTCCCATAAGTGTCCATGCTTTTCTTTAAAATCTCTAAACTACTGCCTGCTTTAATGTAATTTAGTGGTCTGTTCCATGCATCAGCTCCTCTCTCAGAGAACCAATTAGTACATTTCTCATAGGTTGTCTGATGATTCTCTACTACTTTTTGTTAACCCCAAACATTCTCAGAGACAGCGGTCTCTAAATGCCCTATATACCTGAATAAGATCTCCTCTTAGATATCTGTAAGAGCCACTGTACAAGTTGAGATATTTTATTCTTTCATAATCACTTAAATTTTCACATCCATTGATGTCCTTGGTATGTTTCTTTCCAATTTACTCATTCTTGTTTTCTTATAAGGTTTCCATATTGTTATTTCATACTCAAGTTTGGGTCTGATTTAGCTAACAAACAATGACTTCATCATTTCAGACTTTCTAGACTTTATAAATCTTTTTACATAACCTATAGTTCTACAACTATCATTACCCAATTGGTTGATATGATTGGAAAAACTCAAATCTGGATCAACCCATGTACCCAGGTCCTTAAATAAATCTACAGTTTCAATCACTGTGTGCTGTACAAAATATTCACCTTTCAGTTTATGTCTCTCAAATCTCATATGCTTAGTTTTTGATGTAGTTATCAGCATTATTCTCCTCTGCCGAAATTGTCAATTTACTCATGTTCTTTTTCAGATATGCCTTACCTGTAACACATAAATCAGTTTACCCAGTTTCACGTCTTCTGCATATAGACTATAGAACATTTCAGATGAATAAAAAAGGTCTGAAAGATACAATCTAAACAAGTAAGGGTCTAGGACGGAGTGCTGTGGGACACCATGACTATCACCAATATTCTTACCTGTCCAATTGCTATATGATACTGGCTATGTCCAATTTGTAAGCCATGCAGCTCTACATCTTATCAGGAGTACATCAATACCTAGTCGTTCTAATTTATTGATCAGAGTTTTGTGTATGACCCTGTCAAATGCTGAAGTTAAATCTACATAAATTACATCACAGCACAATTTTTCATTTATAGCGATTATACTGTTATAGAGATCATGTTACAAAGTGGTAACAGATCCATTTTCAACACATGCATGCTGATACATGGTGTCAAGTCCCAACCTATCCAATTCTGACAACATATCCAATAATATCTTCTCCATTTTTTTTTCACAACATGAAAGATTTAAGAGTCTTTATGATTCTGGGTTTGTCCTACTCCCATTTCCCTTAAAGGCAGGTTTAATAAGTTCATGTCTTCAATCTTGAGGAATCTCCTCATATTTATATGACCTAGTAAATAATACTTTTAATGGTACTGTAAGTTCTTGCTGAAGTGTTCTCAGGTCATTATTACTAATTCCTTCTCCTCCCTGTGCTTTGTTTGGATGCAGTTTGCGCAGTTCTTTTTCAATATTATCTTATTTGATTCCAGTATCTCAGGTTACCTGGATGTCACTAAGATGACTTACCCACTTTGCGGAGCCAAACTTTTGCATAAATTTTGTAAATATATCTATAACCTGTTGTGTCTGAGAATAAATTTTAGAACCTACACATGGTTTATCAATTTGTAGGTCTTTACTCCTTCCACATCTTATATATCTATAAGAAGGTTTCCTGTTATGCTCAATATTTTTATATACAATTTCTTGATCTTGTTGCACACTATGCTTAATTTGTTTGTCCAGCTTGTTTATTACAGTTTTCAAAGTTGTAGTTCAACCACTCTTCCATTTCTTATATTTTTTGTCTATCATCTTAATCATGTATATCATTCTTGTGGAAATATACCCCCCCTGATGTTTTATGCCTAAATTCTGATGTTAAACATTTTTTCTTTATTTTTTCACTCAAACAATTTCTCTTTCAAAGTTTTCCACATTCCATCTGCAGTTTTTCCACTGAACAAATCACTCCAGTTAGTTTTACATATTGACTGCTATGCTTCCATATAATCTGTAATTAATCATCCGTGCATTGGTATAGATTTCAGTTTGGCAGAATTATCTAGCATAAAAATTAACCTTTATAACCCCATGATCACTGCACATCAACTGTAATAAAACTTGAAGTAACAGTAATTTATTTAGGAGCACAAACAATGTCTAGTATGTTCCGTTCCCTGGTAGTTTTTTTTTACAATATGAAGCAACTGTTGTTCCTGAACATAAGTTGCGAATACTTTCCTTACTAATGTTGTTGAATCAATATTATTCCGGTCTGTTTCGGGTGAATTTATGTCCCCTATTATTCTTCCCTCCTGTGTTTCATACAAACACTTGACTTTGGTGGTCTATACACTCCAACAACTGTTATTTTTTCAGGGTTGTCTTTACTGTCACAGTTATAGTCTATAGTACTGGTGTTATTTATCACTGAATATGTAATAATCACAGGTTTCATAACAATCTTTAATCCCTATCATAACACCTCCACCTGATTTTTCTTAAAATGTTTGTTACTACTTACAATAAATAAGTGCAGTTGTGTACCTACCATAAATGTAGATGTTCGAGTGTATTCACTGTTGCAGTCATTACACTAGGGTTATCCTGCTGGCAGGCGACCCGCAGTCGGCCCGAGTTCCAAAGTCTTGGTCCGGTGTCGGTTGATGTCGCCTCTTCCCTGACGTCAGTGTGCCAGGGGTATAAAAGTTGCAACCAACGCCATTTTCTTCAGTTTTTCTTGCCCCAGATGTCAGGTGCCCCCAGATAGGAAGGCTGAAAAGATATAAATATGCCAAGCAACCATGCATATATTGCTATAACCATTTCTTACAACTACAAGCAAATACACCACATAGGTTGTATAGAGTTGAGAAGTACAGAATAGTCCCAGCAAAGAGGGGGAATGGTGGGTGGGTAACCTGGACTGCAACAGTGAATACACTCGAACATCTACATTTATGGTAGGTACACAACTGTACTATGTTCATCGTGTTTCACTGTTGCAGTCATTACACTTGGGTAGAATCCCAAAGCTGAGGTTGGGAGGCTGGGTCTAGATTGGATTTGGCGAGGCTAACAAGCCCTGCAGAACTGCGGTGGCAAAGCCTGCTCTGGATTTGGAATAGAGAGGTAGGTGGTAGTGCTTGGTAAAGGTGTGCACTGAGCTCCAGGTTGCAGCTTCTAAAATGTCTTTGGTCGGTACCCCTCTGAGGAAAGTTGCTGAAGTGGCTGCTGCTCTGGTAGAATGAGGTCTAATGCCCTTAGGCACAGATTTGCCATGTTGTGCATAACAGAAGCGGATGCAGTGTCCTATCCATTTGGAGATTGTCTGCTTTGTAATAGGCTTTCCTTGTGATCCTGCAGCATATGCTACAAACAGTTGCTCTGTTTTTCTGAAAGCTTTTGTTTTGTCCAAGTAAAATCGCAGCTGCCTGTGTATATCCAAAGCGTGCAGTAGTCTTTCCCCTTTATTCTGAGGATTTGGGTAAAAAGTAGGCAAATGAATGGTTTGGTTTAAGGCCACATTGGAGACCACCTTTGGCATGAATGTTGGGTTTGTTCTAAGAGAAACCCTGTCTTGATGAAAAATGAGGAAAGGTTCTACAGCCATCAATGCCAGTAACTCTGAGACTCTTCTTGCTGAAGTTATTGCTAGGAGCAGAGCAGTTTTCCATGACAGGAATGTAAGATTAGCTGTGCTGACTGGTTCATATGGAGGCAGTGTTAGTTTTTCTAAAACAAAATTGAGGTCCCAAGTTGGTACTGGTGCTCTTCTAGGGGGTCTTATATTCTTTGCCCCTCTGAGGTACTGTCATAGTAGAGGATGTGAAAAAATAGGAGGTTCCGCATTGTAATGAGCTGAAATGGCAGAGGCATGGATTTTAATAGATGAAAAAGATAGGCCTTTGTCCAACATCTCAGTCAAGTATTGTAAAATCTGAGGTATATTAGGGACCAGTGGGTTGAGGCCTTGTGCGTGGTTCCAAGCACAAAATCTCTTCCATTTATCTGCATAAGATTTCCTAGTGCTGGGCCTCCTGGCTTCCAAAATTACATCCATAACAGCTTTAGAGAGAGGTGCATTCTGAGTGGCTACATTATTCGCCATGCTGACAGGTGTAATGTTCTGAGTTGACTGTGCAGAATTTGATTGTTTTGCTGTGTCAGAAGATGAGGGATTAGAGGAAGAGGCCAAGGTGGGCGTAGGGACAAAGTCTTTAGGATTGGATACCAGTGCTGGCGTGGCCAGTCTGGTGCAATCAGGATCATTTTTGGCCTCTCTTGTCAGACCTTTAGAAGTACCTTGGTGAGAAGAGGCATCGGAGGGAAGGCATAGACTGTCAGGTTTTTCCAGCTGAATGATAGAGCATCCACTTTCCATGCTTGAGAGTGATGAATCCTTGTACAAAATGTCTGTATTTGGCAATTGTGAGGGGAGGCAAAAAGATCTATGTCTGGGCGTCCCCACTCCCTTGTTATCATGTTGAACACTTGTGGATTTAGCTTGCATTCGTGAGGATCCATGAGATTTCTACTTAGTTCGTCTGCCAGTGTATTTTTTTGATCCTGGCAGGAATTGTGCTTGCAGATGTACTTGGTAGGTTAGTGCTGTATTCCACAAAGTCATGGCTTGTCTGCGTAGAGGGTAGGAATGTGTGCCCCCTTGCTTGTTTATGTACCACATAACTGTGGTATTGTCCGTCTTTATTAATAGTTGTCCTGGATGTATTAGGTCCTTGAAGGCTGTCAGGGCATTTTGTACAGCTAGCATCACTTTTTGATTGATGTGAAGATGCATTTGTTCCCTGGGCCACGTGCCCTGAATACATTTTCCATCCATATGTGCTCCCCAGGCATAATCCGATGCATCCGTTGTTATTGTCTGCTTGGCTGTAGGTAAGGTGAAAGACTGTCCCTTGTTGTGGTGACAGGCCTGGGATCACCATCGAAACTCCTGTTGTAGGCAGGGGATCAAGGTTATGATTGTCTCTAGGCTGTGACAATGCTGAGTCCAAACACTTTTTAGATACCATTGCAGTTTCTTCATATACAGTCTGGCATATGGAATTAGTAGAATGCAGGATGCTATGAAACCCAGGGCCTGCAGAATTTTTCTTGCAGGGAGCTGGGTCTTTTTTGCCATCATTTGAAAATAATGAGTCAGTTACCTTTGTTTGTCTGGCGTGAGATAAGCCATCTGGGCAGTTGTATTTAAGCTTGCACCCAGGAATATTATCTCTTGAGAGGGCACTAGTTTTGATTTCTTTTCATTTACTGTGTACCCTAGGCAAATTAGTAACCTTTTTACAAACGCCAGGTGCTTTAGAAGAATGTCCTTACTGTCTGCTTGAATAAGGCAGTCGTCCAAGTAGGGATACATTTGAATTCCATTTTTGTCTGCAAAATGCAATTACTGGTGCCAGGTATTTTGTGAAGATCCTGGGCGCAGTAGATAAGCCAAAGGGCAGTGCAGAGAATTGGTAATGCATTGAGCCTGCTATGAATCTGAGGTATCTTCTGCAAGATTGTCTGATTGGGACATGCAGGTATGCTTCCTTGAGGTCCAAAGTAACTAGCCAAGCCTTCTCGCCCAGCATGGGCAGTAGTTGTTGTAGTGTTAACATTTTGAATTTTGGAACATCCAGGAAGGTATTTAAGATTGACAGGTCCAGTATTGGTCTCCAGGCTTTGTCTTTTCTGGGTACTAAGAAAAGTCTTGAGTAAAAACCTTGTCCCTGTTCTTCTTGTGGTACTTTTTGAATAGCTCCCATATCCATAAGAGCCGCAATCCGGTTTTGTACCTCTGCCCATTGGTTTTGTGGCAGGTTTGGCATACCTTTTAGTTTTGGAAGCGTGTAGAAGTGGAACCTGTACCCCTGAGAAACTATATTCAGCACCCATTGGTCTTGGGTGATCATGTGCCAATTGTTTGAGAAAAGTGCTAGCTTTCCCCCTATGGGTGCTGACAACTGGTAAGAGCTTGGCATTTGTAGATGGAAGTCATTGTGACTGTTTCCTATAAGGTTGTGATTTGTCTCCTCCTCCTTTGGGGGTTGAAGCACCCCATTGTTTAGGTCTGTAGGAGCCTTGGGGCTGAGATCTGCCTCTTGGGCGTCTGTATCTGCCTCTTTATGGCCTGTCTGACACTGGAAAGGACCAATTTTTTGAAGGCCAGTTTCTGCTAAATCTAGGTGGTTGAACCTGTAAGAAATCTTTCACCATTTGCATTGACTTTGCTTTATCCTCCATTTTCTTTAACACCTCTTCAGCCTTAACACCAAACAAAGTATCATGCTGTAGTGGAGCATCCAATAATTTTACCTTAACATGGTCAGGTAAACTTTGTTCTTTCAACCAAGCATGTCTTCGAATAACTGAGCCTGTTACTGCGGCTCTACAAGAAACCTCTAATGAGTCAAAACCACATTGCAGAATATGCTTTCCCACTTGTTCAACTGCATGCAATAATTCCTGCATTTCTCTACTGTCAGGACTTTCTGTATTTGTAACCATTTTTTTCTTTAACAATGCTATGAGGTACTGTTGATATTTAAGCATGTGAAACTGGCAGTTTAAAGCTCTTACAGCTAAAGTAGCAGAAGTGTAAACTTTTTTCCCCCAGCTGTCCAGAGCTCTGGAATCTCTATCTGAGGGGACAGGATTTTTGGCAGTGGAAGCTTTAACCCCTTTAGGACCCTGAGAAATTGTTTCAGGGTCTGCAGCGGGGTTCTTGTAAAGAAATTTATGACAGTCAGGGACCCTGTAGTACCTGTCTGGCTTTACTGGTGCAGGGGGTAAAGAATCTAAGAATCTGGAGACAGACTGGATTCAGTAAAAACATCATCTACAATATCAAGCATAGGGAGGATAGCCAGGGGCCTGTGCTGAGGCAATAAAAGGAAATCTCTGAGCCTTTTCTTGGATTCTGAGTAATCCTGGCTCTCCCAGTGGAAATGCTCCCTCATGGTGTGCAGGGTTTCCCCAAAAGAATAATCCTCAGGCGGTGAGGCTGAAGGAATGTACTCTTCAGCATCAGAGTCCTCATAAGGAGGGAGAGAATAGCCCTGATCAGAAGAAGAATCAGAGGAAATGGAAACCTGATCAGAGGAATCATAATCGGTGTCTTGCCTAGGCCTTTTGTCAGGAGGGGGATGGGATCCCCTGCTTAAAGTAATAAGGTCTTCGGCCATTTTAAGCATCTGTTTCTTTGGCATGGATGACTGTTCTGGAGAATGCTGCACTTGTTTCCTTGTCTTTCACTTTGCTGCTGTAGTAGCCTTAATTGTAAGCTGTGAAGGTCTGAAGACGCCCTCAGAAGCCAGTACCTGCTCAGCGGCTCCGGACCCATCTGAGGGAGTAGTTTCCGTAGGCTCAATACCTTGAGTTTCCACAGGCCTCGGGGCCTCCATGTGGCTGTCTGTTACGGCCTGTGGCTCTGAGGTAGCGGATGTCAGGGGCTGCGAAAGCGCCTCATTGAGAACCGGCGAACCAGCGACTGGCCTAGAAGAGGCTTCGTCATCAGTTTTGGACCTCGGATGCCTGTCTCTTTCTTTGTCTTTGCATTTTTTATACATTCCGGTCATCGGTTGATCTGACGGGATTTTATAATTAAATCTTCGTCCAAAATAATGTAAAGCAAATTCAAAACGACGTTTAATAGTGCGTTTATTGAATCTAGCACAAAACCGACAACTAGTAACGTTGTGATCGGGGCCAAGGCAAGGAATGCAGTAAAAGTGAAAGTCCTTATGAGGTATTTGCTTCCCACAAGAAATACAATTATTAACTTTTACTGACATCGGTCTGGAGCAAGAAAAAGTTTCCCCAACGGGGTACTTAGCTTTATTGAAGACTTTGGTTCTGAAATTCAAATTTGAAAATCTCAGGAGTCGGCCGACCGGCACATGCGAACTGCTTTTGCTTCGGGCACCGCGCGGCAAGAAAGACTGAAGAAAATGGCGTCGGTTGCAACTTTTATACCCCTGGCGCACTGACGTCAGGGAAGAGGCGACATCAACCGACGCCGGACCAAGACTTTGGAACTCGGGCCGACTGCGGGTCGCCTGCCAGCAGGATAACCCTAGTGTAATGACTGCAACAGTGAAACACGATGAACATCATTTATACCTTAACAGAACTGGTTTCCAGTCATTGTCCTTTAACCATGTTTCACGAGCAATAACATCAATCTTGTGGAAACGTAGCAAATTTTCCAGTTAAAAAAAACTTTATTATTAATACTCCTCGATAACAACCATAAGAAACACATCAAATATTGCTATCTGTGAGCTGTTAAATTTTCATCCTGGCAAAAACTGCAAAACATGTGCTGCAAATATTCTCTTCCCTAATCTTGACAAATGCAAGCCATTCTGTCTGAGCATATGTGTGCCCAAATCTAGGCTTGGATGCTGTACACGTTTCTATTTTTTAAAACGGGACATTTTTTCCATGTAGGTATTTACGCAAAAAATCTTTTCATTCACGGTCACCTGATTAGCTTTTCTATATGCGATTTATGAATAATAACTCCCTAATCCTAACACCAGTACAAGCCATACTAAGAGAGCTAGCTGCAAGTTCCCTACTAACAGTCAAAAAGTCTTTCAGGATGAGATAATTTGCACTGACACAAATAAAAACAGATCTAGATTTCCTTACATTAAAGCTTTCCAAGACTTGTCTCGCATCTATTTTTGTTCCTGGCAAGCTTAATACAACTCAATGTTCATTACCTTATCTGTAAATATAAGTATCAGTTCCTCTAATAACTGAATCCCCAATTACAAGAATATCTTTTCACACCAGATCTGAAGAATCTTCACATTCTAATAGAGTAAAATCTGCTCTGTCAATTGTTAAAAAGGAATGATGTTCATCACCATAAATCTTTTTAATCCCACGGTTTTCACTGTTTTGTAAGAACATAACTTCTTTTTAATACAATATTCCATCTGTGTTGTCCATCTTCATTCCATTAACCTGTGGGAATACGGCTCTGAGGCTAGGAAACCAACAGTCCACCTTCTTCCAGTTCGAGACTTATGACTTGAGCTCCTCCTCCTGCTCACTATCCATAATACCCTGCTCCCCCACAATACCTCAAATCAAGTCTGCCAATAAGAGCATGACAGTTATCAAACATTAAAAAAATATTCTACAAAACATCCAGATCAAAAGTGCATATAAATAGAAACACCAGTAAGAAAACATCAGGAACTCAACCAAAGGAATAAAGATTCCTTATAAATTCTGCTTCACAAAGATTTGGATAGGTGGAAGGGGGGTGGGGGGTGGGAAGGTTAATGGAATGAAGATGGAAAACAGAGATGGAATGTTTATGGTAAGAACATAACTTCTTTATCTGATGTTATTCACTTCATTCCATTAACCTGTGGGACAGAGTCCCCAGCTACTATAATCCAGGGTGGCCATCAAGGATGGATATTCTGGACTACAGCAGAACCAAAAGCACTTCTACTCCTAGATATGATGTCCAATTTGTAATGTGTAATGAAAGTAAGGAGGTTTGACCAAGTAGCAGCAGCACAAATGTCTTCAATAGAAACTCTCAACCAAAAAGCCTGAGGCGTGGCTATAGACCTTGTGGAGTGGGCCCTTATAGTTAAAGGTAATACAATCTTTCAATGTAACTTTGGAAATCTTTTTAGCATTCAAAAAGGAAACAAACAATTGATCACATTTTCTAAAGGGCTTGGTTCTATGAATATAAAAACGAAGCTGCCTATATACATCTAGTGTACTCCCCCTTATTTCGATACTCAGTAAAAAAAGACTGGAAGATTGATTGACAGTTTAATGTTACTCTCTCTAGCCAGCCTGGGTAAAAGGATTAGTATGCAGGGTTACTCTGTCTTTTGTGGAAAATCAAATATGGGAATTTTGCCGAAAGGGCTTGGACTTCAGACAATCTCTTGGCCAAAGTAATGGTTACTAGAAACTGGGTCTTCCAGGAAAGAAAAGAAATTTCAAATCCACAGTGGCTGAGGGCACGAACTGAGGATGGACCAACACTTGCAGAATCATAGTTAGATCCCACGGGGGAGTAGGATCCTTGATTGGTGCCTGAGCAGAAGGGTGCCCCTAAGAAAGGCTCTACACAATTTAGAAGGAGCAAGAGATAAGGAATCAAACCCAACGTGAAAACTGGAAAATAGCAGCTAGCTGGGGTCTATTGTTAAATCATCGAACGCTTAAAAAAGCGAACGAAAATTTATTGAACCCATGTAAGCGAAAGCTTACAATCTCAAACGCTTAGAACAGCGATTTTTTTCCAAGGGTAAAAAGAAAAAAATGCTGTTCCACAAAAAAAAAAAAAAAAATTTAAAACATTACATAGAGTGAGGGGGCTTCACCCCACACCCACTCCTACTTAAATAGACCAACTCCGAGATCGCACTACAGTGATGAAAACAGCAAAGTAACTGAAGCGGCCAAGTGATTTCTTTCCTAGGGAAAAATTCGCTTATATGTCGTTTCGCTATTTTGCCTTTTCATGCTTTCAAGTTTGCATCTTCGATCATTTAATAGGAACCCGAACAGCTAGCACCATCCTTGAAAAAGGAAGCCAAAAAGTTTAATACGACTAACTGTGGCTATAACGGATCTGTCTTTGTTCAGCCCAAAAGGAAAATCTCTTCCATTTGCTTTTGTAAATTTTGCACGTGGAAGTCCTATGGGATGAAGTCAATATTTCTTGAATGGGGGAAGCCAGCCTGGGAGATCTAACCATGATCAGAAGTGGAGAAACCATGTGGTTAATTTTAGGCCCTGAATGTCTAGATGCGGATGCCCCGATGGATGAGAAAGCAGATCTGGACTCGGATCAGATGTCATCGGAAGCAAACCAGGTGACACCAAAGAAAAGTGAACCAGTTTTGTCGAGGCTAAAAAGGGGAAATGAGGATCACTTTGCTTCGCAACCGGAGAGCTTTCTGATGGAACTTGGGCATCAACAGAAAAGGGGGGAAAGGCACAGAGTAGACCGAAGGGAGAAGCATGAACAAGCGCATCATTGGGGGACTGTCCCTGAAGAAGGATTAAGACAAAATACCTGCTGCATTTCTTGCTGAAAAGGGACACAAAGAGATTGCAGCAAGGATGACCTCATTTCTGGAAGATAGTGTCTGCCATTGAGTGATTCAGGGACTACTCGTGAGACATCAGTAACACTCAGCTGAGACTGTCGGCTAATATGCTGGGCACCCCCGGAATGTGCATTGCTGTCAGAAAGCGGCAGGTAAAAATCACCCACTGCCACACTCTCATTGCTTCTCCACATAGGGGTAAGACCTGGTCCCTCCCTGTTTGTTGATGTGCCAAACCACTGACATATTGTCCATTTGGATTGCAATAGTCCTCTCAGGTAGAAAGCTGTCTAGTTCTTGCAACACTAGAAGAACCACTTTCATCTCAAATACAAAGGGGGCATTGATAAAGGACTGTTTGGTCTCCAGGGGCATTCACATACCTTGAACTGTCCAGCCCAGGAAATCCTCCTCCACCCCAACTGGGAGGCGTATGTGTTGAAAGTGGCGACTGGGAAGGGAAGAACGAATGGGCATCCTTGAGTGACTTCCAGAAAGTGAAGCCAACAAAGTAGGGATTCCTTGCACACACGAGATAGACTGATGGAAAGATTCAAAGGATTCCTGGGAAACAACCATTGTACTGCCTAGGTCCACTGAACTATCCACATGTGAAAGTATGCCATGGGGAGGGAGCGTTATGGTTGCTGCCATGCAGCCTAATGCCCTCAAAACTAGAGAGACTGGGGGTTTTGGAGCGGTCAAGATCTGTCTGATCTGAAACCTTAAGTTGGACACCCAGTCATTCGTAAGGTAAGCATAGGATGTCCTTGTGTCTAGACAGGCTTCTATGAAATCTATGACTTGTACTGGAACTGAATGAGACTTTTGCAAGTTGACAATTATCCCCAGGGTTACAGCCAAGCTAAGGAAATGATCCCTGGCCTGAAGAAGTAGATACCTGGTTAGGAAGGTCAGGAGCCAGTCGTCCAGATATGGAAATATCCAATAACCTTGCAGTTGGAGATGAGCTGCAACTACTGTTTAGACATTTGGTATAAACACCCTGGGTGCTGCGGTGAGACCAAATGGAAGCACATGGAACTGGTAGTGACTTGCTCCCAGCTTGAAACAGAGAAAAGGCCTGGTGCGCCTGTCCATTTTGATGTGGTATTGCACATCCTTGAGGTCTAAAGAGCACATCCAATTGCCGATCTTTAAGAAAGGTAAGATGGATTGAATTGTAACCATTCTGAACTTTGTGTGCTTCACCGACTTGTTCAGAGAGGTCAGCTCTAGGACAGGTCACAAGTCCCCTGTTTTTTTTGGGTACTAAAAAGAATCTGGAATAAATGTCCAATCTGACTACATTGGGAGGGACCTCTTGCATGACTCTTTTTTGCAGTAATTTTCTTATTCCCTGGGCTGCGTCCTCCCTCTGACTGGATGAAACATCAGGGACGGGAAATTATTGTTTGGGAACATCGGAAAAGTGAATGAAGTATTCTCTGGATATGATCCTTATGACCCACTTGTTGTTTGTGATGACCTCCCAGGCTTCTAGGTGCAAGGAAAAACGTCCCCAGACTGCCTCTAGAGGAAAGCGGTCGGGCAACAGTTCAGGATCACTGGAAAGGCTTGTCTGGAGCAGTTTCTCACTACCCTTGATTTTGTGGACCTCCTCGGCCATGCGAGTGGCGTCTCCCATTCTGACCATATCCCCCTCTGCCTTGGGGGAAAAGTCTCCTTGAGTGTCCTGGAAAGAACCCTGCGACTTCCAAAACCATGTCTTCTTACTTCTATGTTGGTTCCTGGAGAAGGTCCGTTTTGGAGTAGAGAAACAGATTCCGACAGCAGACAGAGTCTTACCATCTTTTTCACTCTGATATATAATGTCACGTACAGTGGGCCCAAACAAGGTGGAGCCATCAAAGGGGGCATTAATAAAGGACTGTTTGAAAGACTTCACAAAATCACACAGCCTCATTCAGGCATGGCGCCGTACAGCGATGCTGGAACCAGCCACCCTCAATATCAATATACCCTCTGCACCATGAGAGACAAGCCTCACGGAGGCATTGGCTAAGAAGTGTAGGGTGGCCAGCCTAGAGGAAAAGGAGTCCTGTTCATCGATAGGCATGGACCCTGGGACCACGCTAGAAAGTTTCTTGACTAAGTCCCTTTGTAGCCAGGTAAAACGCGACAAATAGTTCAATGCCTGAAGCGCAAAGGTAGAGGCATAGACTCTTTTGCCAAATCTGTCCAAAGCCCAGAATTCTCTATTCAGGGGGTGGACAGAGGAGCTCTGCTGAGCCAGCTCCTTCTTGGTGGCTGCCACTACAACCATGGCATCCATGGGGATTCCTTTAGTTCAGAAAGCCTTGTCAACTGGAGCACTTTAAATTCTGTCAGCATGTTTCGGAATTGGTTCCACTGTATCCATCTCCTTCCAGACCCTCAACATCACCAGCTGAATAAGCAGACCAGCAGAGAGGGGGGGGACACCCAGGTAGTAGACGGGCAAGACCTGAAAGCCTCCCACAGTACCGATTCCTCTGGGGATGTGTTTTGGGTAGACCAACCACCCCTCTGGCAAAGGATTTCAAGGATGTCTCCAAAGGAGACCTCGTCGGGTGGCAATTTGGAGACCCTTCACCTTCCTCGAAATCGGTATCTGTAGTAATAGGGGTAGGGGAATCCACATGCCTCCTTTTACATGGTCTCTTCCTAAGGACCTCCTCGGGAGGGTGCTCCAGGGAGGTGCTGGAAAAAGCCTGGGGATTCATGGTGTGGAGGCTTTCCAGGACCGGCTGTCCATGTGGCAGCTCATAGGCCTCAGACACAGGTCCAGTATGAGGTGGAGGGAGTTCCACCGGGATAATGCAGAGGCTCTCTTGGAACAGACAGGACCCTCTCCACGACCTCGAATGTTGAAGGACTCTGCACCACCTGGAGCTGTCTCACTGCAGCCGAAAGCACAGGAGCAAATACCTCCTGGAGAGGACAGGCTTCCCGCCCTGAGGGGGGAGTGGGAGTTGAGCTGTCGAAGGTTGAGGTATTGAGAGGAAGAGATGGCTCTGAAAACTTCAGAGTCGACGTCAACCCCCCCCCCCAGAACCGACCTAGACTCCACTCCTCCAAGACACTCTCTGAACTGAAGCAGCCAGAGCCCAGCAAGTCAAGGAGAAAGTCTGAGGTGAAGAGATATCTACTGACTGACACCAGGACCCAACAGAGCCGACAACTCTGAAACCAAGGGCCGAATCAGAGAAGGAGCTATTGGTTGGAACGAGGAAACCCTCACAGATCCAGACGTGGATGGAGCAGACACAAGCCCTATCTGGATATGTATCTTGAGAAATTGCCTCATGAGCTTACAAACATTTTTGGAGAATAAACTTTGTTAAGACCCATAAGAAGCAGTGGAAAGGCTCTGGAAGATCTCAGAGGGAAAAGGGACAGAGAACTCCTTGCATGAACAGGCAAGGAAGACCCTGGCACCGAGACTGTCGGAGCTAACGCAGTGGGAGCAACACTAGGCCCCATAGCATCAGTGGATGAATGGGGTGGAGGAGAGGAGAGGTCACTGAGCTCGGAGCCAAGCAAGTTGGTTCCAAAGGCTTCGCCTTCTTCTTTGGCAGTTCCGAGGAAGATTACATGGAAGACAGTCTCCTGGACTCCCGGGACTCCCTGGGCTTTTTAGAAAGAGTTTGAGCCCCTGATGTAGAAGGTATCCCCAAAGTGGCGGACAAAGGAAGCAACCCTTTTAAAATCAGTTTACTCCTCCTGTCCACCACAGCGTGAGGATGAAAGGCCCTACAAATCTCACAGAGGGCATCTAAATGAAGAGATCCCAAGTAGTATACGCACTCCCCATGGGCATCAGATAAGGGAATATTCCACTCACAGGAAGTGCATTTCTTAAACCCTAGTGGCTTTTGATCAGCTATGGGAAAAGAGGAAAGAGGGAAAAGGGCAGAAAGAAGACAGGTCTATTAAAAAAAAAAAAAAATCTTCTAATGGACAGAATCCCAAAAAAACTAGACAGAAAAACTAGAGAAAAGTAGAAAGAGATAGTTAGGGAAAGAAACAAAGGTCAAAAACACAAACAATGGAGGAAACTCAAGCCGAGGAACTCGATGCAAACTCTAAGTGCGGCAAACAAGATCTCAGGCACAGTGGGGAGTGGGGCATTATGGGCAGGGAGGAGGAGGCGCTCACGTCAGGAGTCTTGAGCTGGAAGAAGGCAGCTGGTCGGTTCTGAGCCTCTGAATTGTATTCCCACATGATAATGGAATGAAGAGCACATCAGATTTTGCATACATACAATACTCATTCAGCTGAGTTTGTACATCCACAACTTGAACCATGTAGTCAATTTCAGTCTTTACCTTCTTTTTTCCTTGCAGTAATGTTCTCCAATCCTTCCACATTTAATTTTGATTTCTTCCTTTTCACCTGCCCGTGCCTCTTTTTTCTACTTTCTCTTCTGGAAAAGATGATGCTTTTTTTCTGTAGACTGAAAGTTTTTTGATAGAAAAATGCTATCATTCCCTGTAATGTGTGTGCTACATAAAGCAGTGTCCTTTTTAGTTCATAGGTTGGTACTAGGCTATCGGCCCTAGGGCCTATACAAGCCTAGCCATAACAATTCCCTGGATATTTCTTCCCACAATATTTACTTCTCTGGACCCCTGTCTAGCAGGGCGACTGACATGATCCCCGGGGTGCATTTCCCATCTCCCATCCAATCATCAAGGTTCCTTTTGAAGACGGCCAAGGAGGCGCTCTGCTTGACATGTATGGGCAGTCTATTCCAGAGTATGGGGAGTCTCTGGGTCAGGAACCTATCCCTCCAGCATGTTTTGTTCATTGTGATGACAAGGTTTAGATCCCTGGAGTGTGTGGCTCTGAGGGATTGGGATTTCTTTAAGTGGAGCATGTCCAACAGCTCAGGGTCTGACATGGCCTTGTATGTTAAGCAGAGATTGCCTCTGAGTAGACGATATGCCACAGAGTATAGCTGGAGTTTTTTTAGATGGTCAGCATATGGCATTTGCTTTAGGCCTCTGATTCTTTTAGTGAGGTATTTCTGTGGCCTTTCCAGCTGTTGCAGATGTCTTTGTGAGGTACATACTAAACGGGGCTTTATACTCTATAATGGGTCTAATGAGGGATGAGTACAGTGGGACAATGACCTCCTTTTTTCTGGATGAAAAGCCCTTAGTGATGAGGTGTGCCACATAGAAGGATTTCATGACTGTTGTGGCGATGTGGTTATAGAAAGTGAGACGACTGTCCACCTGTGTCCCTAAGTCTCTGATCACACTTTCGATGTTTAGTGTACTGCCACCTATGTGGTAATTCATGGGTACATGTTTTTTTCCAAAGGGGATAACTATACATTTCTTGGCATTAAGCTTGAGCCCATGGCTCTGGCACCAGGCATCTGATTCTGTAAGGCCCTTTTGTAGAATATCCACATCATTTGGGGATTCAATAATGGCTCCCAGTTTGCAGTCATCTGCGAACTTTGTTAGCCAGAGTCCCTTAGTGTTGGCCTGTACTTCAGAGAAGTAGATGCCAAACAAGAGTGGTCCCAGGACTGAACCATGAGGTACTCCATTTGTCACTTGTCTGGAGCTGGATTTGGAGTCGGCTACTTTTACAGTCTGGTTCTGTCAATAAGCCAGTTGGCAACCCATCAAGTGACATAGGGATTTATGCCCAGCTTAGTAAGTTTATCTATGATTCCAGTGTGGGGGATGGTGTCGAAGGCCTTGGCGAGGTCCAGATAGGCTGTGTGGACCGCCTTGCCCTCGTCCACAGCTCTGGAGACTGATTCGAAGAAGTCAATCAGGTTCAGGAGACAAGATTGGCCCTTCACAAACCCAAACTGGGTGGGGTCCAGTGTTTCAAGGTTGCCAATGTCTTTGTTTATAAGTTCCATGGTAATGCATTCCATGCCCTTGCAGATCAGGCTAGTCAGACTGATGGGGCGGTAGTTCCCAGGATCCAAGGTGGATCCCCCCTTGTGGAGTGGGATAACTGTAGCTGTGTGCCACTCAGTGGGTACGATGCCTGAGGTGAGGCTATGATTAAACATGACACTTAGGTGAGGTGCCATTTCATTTTGTAGTTCATGTAGTACACAGCCTGGGATGTCATCTGGTCCCATGGATGCTGTATTCTTAGCTTTGGAAAGTGCGGTTTCTACTTGTGTGGCAGTGATTACTGGAATTTGGCAATCTTTTGGTATTGAGATGGGCCCTTTAGGGGGTGAGAGGGGGGGGGTGAAGTTGGCACTAAATCGATCTGCCAGGATACTGGCAATATCCTTGGGATCAGTATATTTAATGCCATTCTGCTTGAAGCTCAGAGTAGATCTGAGCATTGCCATTTAGATTCTTGACATAACTATAGAATGCCTTGTGGTCATCTTTGGAATCTTTGGCAATTTTATTTTCGTAACTAGCTTTTGAGGATTTTATGAGGGATCTCAGCTTCTTACTGAGGCTGGTGAGGGAGTTTTTTGCATCCTGGGATTTTCCTCTATTCTGCAACAGTTTCTTCCTTTTGTTGTATAGCTTGTTTATAGCAGGGGACCAGCAGATTTGTTTCCTCTTTTTGGAGGAGAGCATCTTGGTTCTATCTGGGATGGCATGATTCATGCACGAGTGGATGTGCTCATACAGTGCCTTAGTGTAGGATTCTGCAGTCGAACTTTCAGATCCTGTCTGCATGGGTGTCATGAAGTTTGTCACTTCTGACTTCAGTAGCATGAAGTTGGCTTTGGAGAAGTTTTTTACGGAGGTTTCCTTACTGGGGGATGGCGGTGGGATGTGGATGTCAACGGTGATTTGCTTATGGTCAGACCTAACCAATGAGGGGGTGACCACTGGTGTGGAGCATCTATCTCCCATGTTGGTAATGACCAGGTCTAGGATATTGGAGCCCCTGGTGGGACAATGGATTAGTTGATCCAGGACATTGGAATTTATGAATTCCAAGAACCATTGGGAAAAGGAGTTTGTACCCGAGTAGTTTTCCCAGTTAGTTGCAGGGTAATTGAAATCACCCAGTATTAGGGTGTTTGGTTGTATCTTAATATTTTCCAGTATATTTAGAAAGGTATAATGAGAATCCTGGGGCATGGTGGGGGATCTGTCGCAAGCTACAATTTGGATTGCAGTCTTACCTATTGTTAGTTGCACCTGGAGAATTTCAGATGCACTGTGTTGGGCAACTAGCCTGGAGGTGTGAATATCCTTGGTGAATATGGACACTCCTCCACCTTTAGTGTTTCAGTCTTGGTTTTGTGGCCATAAAGTGTGGTAAGAGTTGTAGCCTGGTATTGCAGGGGTGCTCTCTGGAGCCTTGAACCAAGTCTCAGTTACTGCACAGATATCGATGGTCTCCATTTTTAGGAGTGCCTTGAGAGAGTGCATTTTGAGGTTTAGACTTCTAGCATTGAGCAGCATTACCTTCAAATTTTGCATGCTTGTATCTGTTATGGTGGTGGTTTTGTCCTTTAAACCTTGCCTAAAAAGGCAATCTAGGGTTGGCAAGAGCTTTAGCCAGTAACCTGAATCCCAGGGGTAACAGGTGCAGACCAGCATTGTGGTTTGTCGATCATGTCTTCCAAGGCAGACAGATACTGGATCCCCTTTGAATGACACCAGAAGCTTAATCAATTGTTGAAGTCAATCATTTTGTCCTTATACTGTGGTATCATTCTGGGCAAAGGCAGGATGCTACTCAGGGCTAGGGTCATACCTGCCTGGGCACATGATCCGAGAGCTCTTCCATGTCTCTTTTCATGTAGTCCAGGAAGGTACGTCTCAAGTCATTCACCCCAGCATGGACAATGACAGAGTCGTATTTGTACTTGTTGTGGAGTGACTTGAGTGCATGTGTTATGTGCGGATCCTGGCACCCGACAGACAGCTGACTGTAATTTTCTCCTTGTTCAGCCTGGTGAGTGGGACATCAGTGTGCCTGACTATAGAGTCACCTATGACTAAAGTGTTGGGTACATTGTCTTGCCTTAGGGCCTGTTGTTGAGTGGCACACTGGTGTTGTGAGCTATGTGTTACTTTGGCTGTGACTGGTGTTGGTTTGCGTTTCAGCTTCGGAGGTCCTTGTTGCTTGGGCAGGTTAATGTTAAGGGCCTCAGCATATGTGGGTTTAGTGTTGCTATGTGTGGGTGTTGATGGTGTGGGGTT
This sequence comes from Protopterus annectens, assembly GCF_019279795.1. Lineage (NCBI taxonomy): Eukaryota > Metazoa > Chordata > Ceratodontiformes > Protopteridae > Protopterus > Protopterus annectens. The sequence continues at coordinate 1,818,251,097 of NC_056726.1, read as the reverse complement.
TGAAGGGCTATGAGTTGCTTGAGGTGTATGTATAGTATGTATTTTCTTTACATTACAGACATTTATCAGTTTCTTTTTCTTCCTTGTTAGTTGTTGTGAACTTCTTCCATTCTTCATTTTTTTGTTTCCTTCTAAATACTCTGAATCTTCAGATTGCTGAACACTTGCATCCCGAATTCCAAAGTTGTCAGGAGCATCGTCTTGTTTCATAGGCATTGAATGATCCTTACAGTCAATAGACACATCATTTTCGAAATGTTTTCACTTTGTTCTTTAACATTATTTATCTTACCAGTCCAGTCAATATATTAACAACAGTTCTCCAAGCTGTGCCAATTGCACAAGTGCAATCATCATCAGTAAGTCTAGATTTATTTCTAATAATGGTAAGCAAATCATCCAACTTTTGACACGAGGAACACAGATCATCAGTGTTATCAAGTGTTACCTTTACATATACATGGCATTTATTACACTCTACGAGATGCTTTAGCAAATCGTTAATGCCATACTCATTTAAGGAATCCATATTCAGCTTCAAAACGAATAAAAAATAAGAAAAGAATAATCAAAATCAATAACCCCAGAATTCAAAGAGAACTTGAATCAACTTCTACGAGAAAAATCATACAAGAAATATACAACTAAATAAGCAAGTACACTAAAGTTATTGTTCTGACCGTACAAGTTCTGAAAGTCAGACAAAAGCTGTTAATTCCTTTACGTCACTATCAGTCACAGTTGCACTTCTTTTAAACTTTAAAGATCAATAAATCACAAACCAATATAGGATTGTTTAGATAAGCTCTGGATTGTCCTCTCTGCAGTCTGTGTGATTTTATAGCTGACTAGCCCTTTGGGATGGCTAGAGCTTGCCTATCTAAAACCTATCCCTTTCCAACAACCAACACTGAAAATTAAAGGAAAAACAACAAAATATAAATCAAAGTAAATGTTCTTGCCAACATGCTATCCCTTCCTTCCTACAAACAGTGAAAAACAGTGGTAAAAAATAAAACATAAATTCAAATGAAACTTCTCTTACCAGTCAACTGCACAGTAAATAAATCATGATAGGAATGTTTAGATAAGCTCTGAATAAGGCTGAATATCTAGGTATTACATGCAGAAAATGTTGCAGAAAAGTAATACAGAAATAGTGACATTGGTAAGTAGTGTCAAATTAAAGAAAGAATGACCATAACACACTGTCCATCAGGGACATTTCCAATCAACACATACAAAAGCTATCAAACCCACACAAAGCTTCAGGACTACAATATAATTATTTACTTATAAAAGTTATATTTTTCTTGTTTTAGGAACACAGGAATAATACTAGGCAAGTGATCATGAGGACCCTAAGATGCCTAGACATGTGCACCTTCAAGTACACAGAATTCAAAATAGTTCTTGTCATCCCTGTCAAGCATTTAATACTGCTTACCTCCCAAATCAAGCAGGGCCTTACATAAGTCTGGTGTAAATTTGTGTGTCTACAAATCCAGTCCTCAACACCAGCCTTAAAAACAGCTAAAGAGATTTTTTGTTTGATCTTTAGTGGCAAGTTATTCCATACACTGGGAATACTTTGCGTTTTGTTTTTATCCATCTAGCTATCCTTTCTTGAATGGGTTAGTTTCACAAGGCTAGTAGTGTCCTCTTTTCAGAGGAGACCTGAGGTGGTAGTTATAGCTCTAAGGGAAATCTGGCCAGGGATTCAGGGAACTTGGATACCCTGGGATGTTTCACATCCAACTTTACCAGCTCAAGAAGATGGGACTTCAGTTAATGTCTCATCAGGAGGTTTACACAATCAGGAATACAGCACCCTCTAATACTGCAATCATACCTCTCAAATGTCCAGGTTTTCACAGAATGTCTAAATTTCTGCCTCTTATCTTCTGGTCGGTTCCTCATAAAATATGCAGCTTTCTGGCAAGTCAATGAGGATTGAAGTCACTGAGTTTCAGACTGCATATCCTTCAGAAAATACATATTAACCTAAAACCTATTTTTCTAGCAACATTCTAAGTTTATAAAAGCAATATTTAAAATCTGCCCCTATGTTTGGGCCTCTGCCCCCCATTAGTTTTGGCTTTTTCCAGATTTCTTGTGCAGAAAGATTGAGATCTACGACTGCAATACTGCATTACAGTGTCAGTAATTTCAAAAATAATCCAGTCACCTGCTGTGGGAATAAAAACACATAATCTTCTGATCTTCCAGTACTGAAGGTGGGCGTGCTATCTGTTGAGCCACTGACTGCTTTTATAAATGCTGTGGCATAAAAATGATATTAAAATTAATGTTTTTTTTCATTAAAAGGAAAAATATAGGTGTTCACTTGCACGCAAATCTATTACATGTGGATATGGTAGAAGTGATACCATAACACCATGCTCTAAAATTTTCATGAGTCAGCTTAGAATAGACATTTTCTGCTTGTAATTCAGGTATTCCTAACTTATTGATTGTTGTATTATTGCCTGGAATGCTCTATTTTGTTGTATATTTTTTCTGTCGCTTTTAACCTCAGTTACAAAAACTGTATTCTCATCACGATAATTGTGTATTATCTGTAGCATCCTGAAATGGAACAGTGGGAAACAGACCTGTGTAAACTAGTAACTGTTGCGGTCATATGCCAGGAAACAGTTACATGTAGGCAGCGACCTTCCCCTCATGTGTTTTTCCTTTATGGAAACAGATATTTTCCTCAATTTTAAGGGTTACTGCCCAGTTAGCCAATGTAAATCTTAATTTATGCCTGCAACATTCCCGCAGAAATGGCAGCAGCGGATAATAGATCGGGGTAAACAAGTACCTGTTGCGGTCGCATGCCAGGAAACAACTATATGCAGTCAATGACCTTCCCCCAACGTGTTTTTCCTTTATGTAATTAGCTATTTTCACTCAGTTTAAAGGTAGCAGTCCAGTCAATTGCTATAAATCTTAAATTATGACTGCAGCCTTCTCACAGTAAAGGTAACAGCAGGAACAGACCTGATTAAACACGACACTGTTTTGCAGTCGCATGCAAGGAACCAGTTATATGTAGTCAGCGACAGTGTCCCCTGTGTCTTTCCTTTCTGGAAATGTACTCAAATTTAAAGGTTACTGTCCAGACATATGACTAATTATACTTCTACTACTATTGCTTTGGCTACCATTCTTTGAGTGCTGTTTCCACTGTTCATATGACGATATTGTATTATGTGCTCATAATCCCCCTCCTGAAACTTTTATTGTGTTTTAAGGTGAATTATAGCTATGCTATTACCTATTAACTGTGGTTGCTTCCTGTGTTCTGCTACTTAACCAAAGACTATTCCTTTCACTGACCATCTGGGAATGTGTCTCTATCTGCTGTTCTATTAGTCTCCACCCTCTTTTTCTCCCACTACCTTTGCTTTTTTCTCCCACTCTGAGTCCCCATTCTCAAAGGGTAAAAGCTCTTTCCATTTTCATTTCAGGTCATACAGCTGTACTGTACCTGCCCTAACTGCCTACAGAGTCTACCCAGCCAAACGAACGAGTGATATCCCAGAACTAGTGCTGAACTAGACTGAAGCAAAGAGACATTTTAGCCTTTTCGCAGCCAGCAAAGCAATGTAGCGTATTTAGATACCTCTGTAATCTGCTAATGAACGACTGCTGCCCACCACCAGACCTCGCACCCCCCGCCTCATATCACCTCTCTCCCACCCTCTCTAGCACTAACTTCTACCTCCTTCTAGGTTTTAGCTGCCTACTTTATCCTTCATGATCAATCTCTGCACTCTGCATTCCTGCTCTATTCCTAATTCAACTACCTGTATCCTCTCCTTCTCAACCAGTCTTTCACCTTATAACTTATGTACTAAAGTTCTTTTCCATTTACCCCTCTGATATATTTTTCTTAATTGCTTACTGTAACTCTCCTCTCCTTTTCTCCCACTTGTACTGTACCCCACCATTTCTCACTTATCTGAGCAGAGTTTTCTGATTGCTTCTGATGAACCACTTCCAACCCTGGGTATAGCTCTCTCCATTTGCCTATGCTATACTCAGGCTCACTCCACTAACCTACACTACCCCCATTCAAACTCACCCCTGCTTTCATTTCCATTATACTTCCCAACAACTCCACCCCTTTATCACATCATCCAACAATAAACAATCCAACAGGAACTTACCCAACTCACTAAATCTGTCCCACCCCCGTAAATATCTCACTTTCCCCACCTTTATCATCCTCCTCCACATGCTAGAACTTTCTGAAACTCAAATTACAATGTTACTCACTACATACACCATTCTACCTAAAATGCTTCTAACAATCATCCTTAGTTTACTGACTCTAACCACCTTCCTTAAATCTGCACTATAACCCATATTCATCAAATATGTAACTTTAACCTTAAATAACGACAAATCTATAGACAGTTTTAGTGATATATCAGCCAGCCTAATTGAAAGTCACTTTACTCATTACTCAAAACTCAAAATCCTTCCCTATACTATAACCAGTAAAGCTACCAACAACTTACATTCAACAAATAGTATAAAATCCATATTTCAAAAACACTCCCTCCCCATCCAACACAAAATGGGCCCCCACCTAAATCCACATACAACCAACCCCTCATAGCTCTTCTACAGGCAAAGCTAAATATATGTAGTAGCTATAATCAAACCACAGAATTCCACACTTGGATAACACAATATGCCCCTGACATAAAGCCCCCCCCATATCCAAGGCAAAGAAATAACCCCCCCCCCAGCTATAACATACGAAGAAAAGACAGAATCAATAAAAAATGAGGTGGTGCAGCCCTTAATTATCCTGACGCCCTCACAATATTACCTTTCCACAAAACAATCCCATTTTTTAAGAACGCCGAAATTCTGACTGCAACCCTACAAAAAACAGTTATGCATAGCAGGGCTGTATATCTCACCAGACCAAAACAGCCACACTTTAGAGGACATCCTTGCCTGGATGTCAGAAAATATCAACAACAAGACCATTATTATGGGTGATGTAAGTATCAGTTGGCAAGATCTAATAATCGACTCTCCTGCACATTACATAAACCTGTATGGCTTTACCCAACTCGTCACCAATGCTACCAGAATGCATAATAATAATAATAATACACTAGGAGCCACTCTTGACCGGATCCTAGTTTCTGACCCACCTAAATACTCAAATCCTAACACCCTATCCAATATACTCGGTGATCGTTTTCCCATCTTCACTTAGAAGGCCATACCACAAATAACTAGAACCCATACCTATAAAACCACCAATAACTTAAAAAATTTGACCAACAACAATTCACAAATATAAAATACACCAACTGACACCCACTTAAAACTCTCCCACTTGACAAAGCCATAGACCATTTCAACAAAATATTTCTAAATACTCTCAATAGCCTTGTCCCAATTTGTACCAAAAGAATAAAACCTAACCACGCTCCCTAGATAACTAAACAACTCTTACAAACCAGGGACAAAGCCTGGAAATAGTGGAACAACAAAAAAAATGAAGCAAATCTAAAAATAAACAACTGCAAAACAAAGCAAAAAAAAAAACCTAGTGAGTTTAGACAAAAAATATTTCTGCAAACAACTGGCTAACCATAACAATAACCCAAAACTATTCTAGAAAAGTATCACTAACCTCTTTACCCCAGGTTCGAAACAAAAACCACAACCCTACCCAGATAAAACACCTTCACAAATAGCCACTATGATCAAATTACACTTTATCAATAGGTTCATCAGTTCATAGGATGATACTGGACTATTGGCCTGGAGGCCCTTATAAGCCTAGCCAAGAATTTCACACATGTTCCCTCAAAGTCAGCACCTGTTTCCCCTGTCCAGCATGGACACAGGTGGGATCCCAGGGGTGTATTTTCTGTTTCCCATCCATTCATCCAGGTTCCTCTTAAAGAGGGCTACAGAGGAACTCTGCTTGACATGGAAAGGGAGTCTATTCCACAGATGGGGGAGTCTTTGGGACACAAATCTATCCTGCCAACAAGTTCTGTTAAGTCACAGACCAGGTTATGGCCTTGCATTGCAGGTTGCATGAGTGGAGTTTTACTTACAGATATGCAGCAACTCCATCAAGGCTGGGTCAGAGATGGCCTTGTATGCCAGACACAGGTCACCTCTGAGCAGTCTGGTTGAGACTGAGTAGTGGAAAGTACAGTTGTGTACACTTACCATAAATGTAGATGTTCGAGTGTATTCACTGTTGCAGTCATTACATTTGGGTTATCTGCCTGCAGGCAGCCCTCAGTCGGCCTGATTAACTAAGTCTTGGGTCCTGTGTCGGTTGCTGTCCCTTCTTTCATGACGTCAGGTCATCAGGGGTATAAAACATGCAGCCGACGCCATTACATCAGTTTTTCTTGCCCCAGATATCAGGAGGCCCCCCTAATGGGAAGCAATTAAATATAAAATTACAATGATATACCTCCAACAAAAAAGCAAATACACTAAAAAGGCTTTTAAGCATAGTAAAGGAAAGTAGAGATATAGCCAAAAGAAGTTATGGGGCTAGAGGGAGGGTAACCAGGACTGCAACAGTGAATACAATCGAACATCTACATTTATGGCAAGTGTACACAACTCTACTATGTTCTTCGTGTTTCACTGTTGCAGTCATTACATTTGGGTAGATTCCCAAAGCTATGGTTGGGAGGAGGAATTTAGATAGCATTAGGACCAGCTATAAGGCCCTGCAAGACTGCAGTGGCAAAGCCAGCTCTGGATTTAGAGAAAATTGACAAATGATAATGCTTGGTGAAAGTATGTACAAAACTCCAGGTAGCAGCTTCTAGGATGTCCCTGGTAGGGACGCCTCAGAGAAAGGCTGTAGAGGTAGATGCAGCCCTGGTGGAGTGAGGTCTGATCCCCTGCGGGATAGGTTTTCCATGGTGCTTATAGCAGAAATTAATGCAATGGGCTATCCATTTAGAAAAGGTTTGCTTTGAAATAGCCTTCCCCTCTGCCCCTGCAGGAAATGCTACCAGCAGTTGTTCAGATTTCCTTTGAGGTTTAGTCCTGTCCAAGTAGAATCTAAGTTGTCTGTGCACATCTAAGGAATGCAGTATCCGTTCCCCTTTGTTCTGTGGATTGGGAAAGAAGGTTGGCAAATGAATGGACTGATTAAGAGCCACATTGGATACCACTTTGGGCATGAAGGATGGATTGGTTCTGAGGGACACCCTGTCCGCATGAAAGATGATGAAAGGCTCCACTGCCATAAGGGCCTGTAATTCAGATACCCTTCCAGCTGAAGTGATTGCTAAAAGAAAATCTGTTTTCCAACAAAGAAATTTTAAATCAGCAGTAGCAGCTGGCTTGAAAGGAGGTAGCGTGAGTTTCTCCAAAAAAAGTTAAGGTCCCAGGCTGGGATTGGAGCTCTCCTAGGTGGTCTGAAATTTTTTGCCCCTCTGAGGAACTGCTTCAGCAGTGGATGAGAGAAGAGGGGAGGTTCTGTGTTATAATGAGCTGAAATGGCTGAGGCGTGGATTTTAATGGAGGAAAAAAAGACAAGCCCTTATGAAGCATCTCAGTTAAGTATTGTAAAATCTGAGGTAAACTGGGCACTGCTGTGCTCATCCCTTGAGATTGGTTCCAGGCACAGAATCTTTCCCATTTTTCAGCATAAGATTTTCTAGTACTAGGCCTCCTTGCTTCTAAAATGATATCCATCATAGGTTTACTGAGGGATGGTAAAGGAGAGATTATGTAATTAGCCAGGCTGCAAGGTTCAGTGTTAGAAGCTGAGGGTGCAGAATCTGGTTCTCCTGCTGAGACAACAGTGAAGGAGTCTGAGGCAGGTGCCATGGGGGTAACCGTGGCACACTGCGCAGGTGGGAGTACCAGTGTTGGCGTGGCCAGTCTGGAGCAATCAAAATCATCCTTGGTTTGTCATGTTTGATTTTTAGTAGTACTTTGGAGAGCAGAGGCAGAGGGGGGAAGGCATAGACCGATAGGTTTTTCCAGCTGAAGGACAGAGCATCCACTTTCCAGGCTTGTCTGTGGGGAGTCCTTGTGCAAAATTTGTCCAATCGGTAGTTCTGGGGGAGGCAAACAGGTCTATATCTGGGCTCCCCCATTTGCTTGTAAACATGTTGAAAATCCTTGGCTACAGTTTCCACTCGTGTAGGTCCATGAGGTTTCTGCTTAGTCCGTCTGCCAGTGTATTTAATTTTCCTGGCAGGAATTGAGCTTGTAGGTGCACTTGGGAGCTCAAGGCTGTGTTCCACAATGCCATGGCGAGTCTGCAGAGGGGGTAAGAATGTGTACCCCCCCTGCTTGTTTATATACCACATAACAGTGGTGTTGTCCGTCTTTACCATTAGTTGTCCTGGAAGAATGTGGTCCTTGAAGGCTGTCAGAGCATTCTGTACAGCTAACATTTCTTTTTGATTGATATGCAGGTGCATTTGATTTGGGTTCCATTTGCCCTGAATGCACTCCCCTGCCAGGTGAGCCCCCCATGTATAGTCTGATGCATCTGTTGTTAGGGTTTGGGCGGCAGGGGGTGGTGTGAAAGGTAGTCCCTTGTTTTGGTGGCAGGTATCTGCCCACCAAAGGAACTCTAGGCGTAGGCAAGGTATGATAGGAATCACTGCTTCTAGATCCTGAGAATGTTGACACTATAGGCTTTTTAGATACCACTGTAGTTTCCTCATATGCAGTCTTGCATATGGAATTAGAAGAATGCAGGAGGCCATAAATCCAAAGGCTTGCAGTATTTGTCTTGCAGATAGCAGGGTTTTTGTGGCCTCTTGTTTGAAGTAGGTTGTCAAATGAATTTGTTTCTCTGGCGTGAGGTAAGCCATCTGGGAAGTTTTTTTTTCTTTTATGGTGTACCCCAGACAAGTTAGAACCCTTTGTACAAAGGCCAGATGATTCAGAAGTATGTCCTGGCTTTCTGCCTGAATTAGACAATCATCCAAGTATGGGTATATTTGAGTATTTCTTTGCCTGCAAAATGCAATAACTGGAGCTAGGTACTTTGTGAATATACTGGGCGCAGTAGATAAGTCAAAGGGCAGTGCAGAGAACTGATAGTGCGTGTAGCCTGCTTTGAAGTGTAGGTATCTTCTGCAAGACTCCCTGATTGGGATGTGCAGGTATGCTTCTTTTAAATCTAGTGTTGCCAACCAGGCATCTTTGCCTAGCATAGGAAGTAATTGGTGAAGAATCAGCATCTTGAATTTTGAAATCTCCAAAAAGGTGTTTAGAGTAGACAGGTCCAGGATAGGACGCCATGAATTGTCTTTTCTGGGTACCAGGAAAAGTCTCGAGCAGAAACCTTGTCCCTTTTCCTCTTCTGGTACCAGCTGAATAGCCCCCATGCTTAAGAGAGAAAGTACTTGTTTTTTGGGCCTCTGCTCACTGATTTGGGGGTAGGTGTGGCCACCCGCTTGGCGTTGGCAACGTGTGGAAGTGAACTCTGTATCCCTGGGACACTATATTTAAAACCCATTTGTCCTGGGTAATGAGTTCCCAGTTCTTTGCATGAAGAGCAATCTTTCCCCCCAAAAGGGGCAGTCAGTTGATAAGTGCTTGGAAATTTTAAAAGGAAGTCATTATGACAGTTTACCATAGAGGGGAGTCTTATTAATCCCAGATTTGGAAGTGGAGGCCCCCCACTGCTTACTCATGTGTGTCCCCTGGGACTGAAACCTCGGGTTTTGCTATGTCTGGGTTTGGCTTGAGAAGACCTGGAAGGGGCTGGAAAGGACCAATTCTTAGAGGGCCAGTGCCTACTAAATCTAGAAGGTTGAACTTGTAAGAAATCTTTAACAGTTTGCATAGATTTATCTTTATCTTCCATCTTTTTAAGAACTTCCTCAGCCTTGTTGCCAAACAGGCGGTCCTGATTTAAGGGAGCATCCAACAATTTAGCTTTAACATGATCAGGCAAAGACTGTTCCTTAAGCCAAGCATGCCTTCTGAGCACAGACCCAGTAACAGCAGCCCTGCAAGAGGCCTCTAAAGAATCAAAACCACAATGTAAAGTATGTTTTCCAACTTGTTCAGCAGAATGCATTAAATCCTGTAATTCTTTATTTTCCACACAGTCTGGAATCAACATAATTTTCTGTTTAAGCAACCCAATAACATGTTGCTGATACTTTAACATATGAAACTGTCAGTTTAAAGCCCTAATGGCCAAGGCTGCAGAAGTATAAACCTTCTTACCCCATCTATCCAGCGCCCTGGAGTCTCTATCAGAAGGGGTAGGATTTTTAGCAGTAGAAGCCTTAAGGCCCTTGGGCCCCTGTGAAATAGTCTCTGGATCCACAATAGGATTTTTAAAGAGGAACCTGTGTGACTCACGGACCCTGTAGTATCTGTCAGGTTTTCTGGGAGCAGGAAGCAAGGAATCTGGGGCCAAACTAGATTCCGAAAAAGCATCATCAACAATGTCTAGTACACGAGGAATAGCTAAAGGCCTATGCTGAGGTAGGAGTAAGAAATCCCTAAGCCTCTTTTTTGAATCAGAAAAATCCTCGCTTTCCCAGTGGAAATGCTCCCTTAAAAGTATGTAAGGTTTCCCCAAAAGAAAAATCCTCTGGAGGGGAAGCAGAGGGAATGGAGTCCTCTGCATCAGAATCCTCATAAGTAGATAAGGGCAAATCCAGATCATCAGAAGAATCAGAAAAAACAGAATCCTGATCAGAAGACTCATAAACAACTTCAGTCCTAGGCCTCTTAGAAGGGGGGGTTGGATACCCCCCCTTTAGAGTTATTTGATCTTCAGCCATTCTTATTATTTGTTTTTTAGGCATAGAGGCCTGAACATGTGGCCTGGGCATCGTTTTTTTAGGCATGGTTCAAGATTTAGGCCTAAGTGAAGAAGGAGGCGTCAGTTTAATATGCAAGTCCATATGCCTGAATACACCCTCAGAAGCCGGTGCCTGCACAGCGGCTCCAGACCCATCAAAGGTACAGACATCCACGGGTTCCATAGTTGAAGCATCTCACGGCATACCGGACTCCGAATGGGTCTCAGTAGAGGCCTGCGAATCAGAAGTAGCGGGCATCAGGGGCTACGAAAGCACCTCACTGAGTACCGGCGAACTGGCGACAGGCTTAGGAGAAGCATCGTCGGCAGTTTTGGACCTCGGCAGCCTATCTCTGTCTTTATCTTTGCATTTTTTTGGTATCCCGGTAGTCGGATGGCTAATCAACATTTCAGGATAATTAAACCGAGAACTGAAATATTTAGAGCTGAAAATATACTGACGATGGATAGTGTGTTGATTAAATAAAGCACAAAACCGACAGCAAGGTACGTCGTGGTCAGGGTCTAGCCAAGGAATTCAGTAAGAATGAAAATCTTTATGGAGATATTTGCTTTCCACAAGTAATGCAATTATTATTTTACTGACATCGGTAAGGAGCAAGAAAAGGTTTCCCCAATGGGGTACTTAGCTTTAGTTGAAGACTTCGGTTCTGATACTCGAAAACGAGAATTTCAGGAGTCGGCCGACCGGCACTTGCGAACTGCTTCTGCTTCGGGCACCGCACGGCAAGAAAGACTGATGTAATGGCTTCGGCTGCATGTTTTATACCCCTAACGACCTGACATCATGGAAGAAGGGGCAGCAACCGACGCAGGACCCAAGACTTTGTTAATCAGGCTGACTGAGGGCTGCCTGCAGGCAGATAACCCAAATGTAATGACTGCAACAGTGAAACACGAAGAACATCAGGGCTTTAGCCTATCTGTTTAGGCTAGGTGTTTGAGACCATGGATTTTCTTGGTCAGGAATTTCTGTAGTCTCTCCAGCTGTTGCATATGCTTGGCAAGGTACATGCCAAAGGGGGCACTGTATTCGATAATGGGTCTGATAAGGGAGACGTGCAGGGATATTATGACCTCCTTGTTCCTGGATGAAATACCCTTATTTATGAGGTGGGCCATGTAGAAAGCCTTTTGTACAATGGAGGCAACATGGTGGTCAAAAGTCAGGTTGCAAAGCCCCCTTGGAGGATGTTCATATCACTATGGGAATTTAAGACAGCGCCTAGCTTGCAGTCATCTGCAAACTTGGTCAGCCACAGACCACTGGTTTTGGCTTGCACCTCAGAAAAGTATATCCCAAACAGTAGAGGCCCCAAGACCGATCCTTAGGGTACACTGTTCATTACAGGTTTACTACTAGAGATGGATTCCCCTATTTTGACTGAGTGGGTTCGATCAGTAAGCCAGTTAGCTACCTATATGGTAACATACAGGTTGATGCCCAACTGGGAAAGTTTATCTATTATGCCCGAGTGGGGAATAGTGTCGTAACAGCATAAGCAAACTAATAACATACCCCACTTCCACTACAACCTCTATCTCCAACTTCAACCCCCCTCTCACCTCAGTCTCAAGATACCTACTCCCACTTAAACACACTTTCTCCCACTCACCTACATATATGTTATGATGTCCCCCTCACCAAAATGCAAGTGCACCATCTACCCCTTTCTCCCTACAACCAATACCAACCTCACTAATCCTGACGCTCCTTAAGAATTTAAAACCATGCTGCTTCTCCTCTGACAACCTTCCCCCAGAGTACTTAAAGCTCGCATCAGATGCTATTGCATACCCTGCCAGCATTCTTATTAATCACTCTATCATAGTCTTATGATCCTAACCTCTGGAAAAAAAAACTATCATTACCCCACTACACAAAGGAGGCAATTCCAACAAACCGGCTAATTATCTTCCCACCTCCATCCTCTCTCCTCTATCCAAACTCCTAGAAAAATGTATACATAAGCAATTACTTCACCATCTTATACATAACAATCTAATCTACCCCACCCAACACTGTTTTCGGCCATCACACAGTATCTCCTTCATGGATACTGTGAACAAATCCATGGACTCTGGTAACATTACTTCAGTACTTCTACTACATCTGTCAAAGGCTTTTGACACAGTATCACACAAACGATTCTTCAACTCTCCAATATTGGCTGCTCCCCATCCTGCCAACAATGGTTTGCTAGCTATCTATTCACTTGTCAACAATGCATAAAATGGCAAACAGTCAATCCCAGTACAAAACTAACCAAACTGGGGTCCCACAAGGTTCCATCCTTGGTCACCTACTCCAATATTTTTACCAACAATTTACAAACTGCTTCCCCCTAAGCTCCATTATCCAGTACACATGGTTTTAAATTCTTAAGGAGCGCCAGGATTAGTGAGGTTGGTATTGGCTGTAGGGAGAAAGTTGTAGATGGTGCACTTGCATTTTGGTGAGGGGGGGCATCATAACATATATGTAGATGATACTACCATAATTTCCTCCTCAAATAACATACAGTACCGCCAACAAACAACACAAGAAACTTGTAGCTCAATTGAAGCCTTGCTGAGAGAAGCCCAATTCCTCTTTAATCCCAAAACAAAGCTTCTACTCTTCTCAACAAAACCCCTCTCAGCTGACTTTAAAATATTCTCTCAGAATAACACAGAAATTGAAATAGTATCCGATGCTAAGCTTCTAGGCATTACATTTGAACACCAAATCTGTAATGGCATAAAGAAAACACACTGCAAATTAGGAACTCTATATAGACATAAGTTGTTCCTGGATAGCTCCACCAAAAAAAACCCTTGCCAAAACTTAATTGCTTTCATCCCTCTTGTACAGTGCCCCCATATTCACCAATCTGCACATATCACTAAAAAATATGATCCAATCCTGCTACTACAAGATCACCAATTTTGCCACAGGCAGCTTATATTGCTCACATCATTGCCAAGCCCTAAAAAAACTAAACTGGCTTGATTTCCCACATCAACTTGACCTTGTTCAACTATCTATAGCTCATAAAATTATCTAATAGCTGCCCTGCTCTTAAATCCATACTAAAATCCTGTATCCCCACAAGAACCCTTTACTCTGAAAATAAACAACTCATAACCATCCACATACCTAACAAAAGAGCTGGGCAGTGCCTATACTCACATGCTGTCACTAAACAGTGGATGCCTTCCTACAACTATAAATAGCATTGAGTGTTTTAACAAATTTAAGTCCACCCTAAAAAACTATCTACTCAGAACTCAAATCTGCCCCTGCACCTACTCAAAGAGGTAATAAGCCATCTCCTCTTCTCTTTCATCTATCCTACCAACATAATAATCCTCTCCAAACCTGTCTGTACGATACATAAACTTCCCAAATTTAATTATAATCATTTCATACAATGCCTTCTTAATATTAAACCCTAAATGGTATTCTGACTCCTTGAACCTTCTCTGCTTCTAACTCTCCTACAAAAAATAAATCCCTGCTATACTCCCTTCAATACCTTTAATTTCAAACTCTATCTCTTGTAATACAAAAAACGCTGTCATCTGCTTAATGACTTTGTTTACCTACTAGGTATAATGTTAACAAACAAGAATATTGTAAATGACTTTACAGACTATATTATTCCTCTGTTTAATAGCTATTTTTAGACTATATACATTTATATAAATAGATAGACACACACACACACACACACACACACACACACACAAGTCTACTTCTGCTGTTTGAAAACACACTTGTTCGAAGAGAAAGCTGATACCCACTTCAGCGAAAGTGCACTTTCTTGTAAATCAATTAACCAAAGCACGGTACAGTGGTGATAAGGAAATATACCCTTCTCCCCACTGTAGTGCGATCTTGGAGTTAGTATATATAAGTAGCAGGGCTGTGGGGGGCAGCCCCCCACATGGGGTGCAGGGGGGCTTGCACCCCTGCAAAATGTGTTTATACGTAGCCGGTCCAGGGGACCATTGAGGACCCCAGCCTAATTTTCCCAATTGACCCACAGCACTGCATGCGTGTGATGTGCTCAGTCACAAACTAAGCAAACTGAGGATGAAGGAACTGACGCTGGACTACTGGAAGCTGCTGGACCTTCCACAAATGGCCTGAAATCTAGAATATAAGAAAGATTTATGGGACACTGCCTCAAAATGCAGTGAAGTAGTTTGACTCCAGTAATATTTCATCAATAGTCTCAGAATTTAACAGTGGGAAATGAAGTGAAAAGCTGCAATTGAAACTGATCTGACAGAAGTGAAAAATCAGTTATGAATTTCAAAAAACATTAACAAAGGGGTGTCACAGACTAACTATTGGGATCACTGGATCACTCCTTGCTAGTATTATAGAAAAAAACAAAGCAAAAAGAACAGATGTCAGTAATGCCAAGTATAGAAAGATATTGGAGAGAGAGATTATAACAATGGCAAAAACAAAGGACTAAAAAATTGTGACCAAACAAAATATTGAGCAAAGGCATGATGGGCAACATTCACTGCTATGAAGGAGAAACCAATGCATAACAAATTAACCTGGGAACTCAAAATAATGGTTACAAAACAGGACTATATTCTTATTTTATTACACAGAACACTGCCTCCCTCCAGCCTCATCTGACACTTGATGCTCTTCCCCATTCTCAGCAGAATGGCACCACTAAACTCTTTCACTTGTTCACAGTAATGTCTGCTGCAACCTACATGCCATTCATTATCTGCACTGCTTGTTTTTTTTTTAACTTATTTGCTACATATGGTGATAATATCATGAGTTTCCTTCCGGCACGCTTTCAGGAATGTCATGAGTTTCCTTCCTGCACACTTTCAGTATTATGACTCTAACCTTCACAATTTATTACAGAGTTTCACTCGCTGGGTTTTCTGAAAGGAAACATGCTTATTTGGATTTACCTGATCAAAAATGTATGATGAGGAGTCACTAGGTTTTGATAGCAAAAGAAAAAAAAAAATAGGAAAATTTTAGAGGACAACGAGGAAGTGTTTTTCACTGTAAGAGTGACTCACACCTAAAACAGTCCTAATCGCATAAAACAGAAATCAAGCAACAAGCAAAAATATATACCACAGAGATAAAAGGGAGCAACTGTAAACAGCTCACAAAGAACAGATGCTACAGGAGGTTCAGGTCTAGAGAATGTTTATATACTGAAACCACCATGAGGGGTCATATGGATCTTTACTTTGCTGCACTCCTATAAGCATTAAAATGTATGCTCTCTAACTTGTGCATACATTGTTTATTACTAAAACCTTTATTATTTATTTCCTAAACCGTCATTGACCTCGATTATATGTAATCTACTATGTCTGTAATATCAAAATGTTAATATGCTTTACTCTGTTTGAATTTTGAATAAGTAATAACTGTAATCGCTGTTTATTTTCCAAACTTTCATGGAACTTTTCTTCCCAGACCAGACATCCATGTTAAAAGGGCTTTGAGAAGTCAGACATTCCCAGTAAACAAAGACAAATAAATAAATAAATAAATAAATAAATATACACATTTTATGTCTATACATTACAGGTTATTTCTCTGAACAAGTATACCTGGTGTAGAACTAGACTACAACAGAATTCTAAATTTTCAAACAAATATATTATTCTGGAAATTGTTAACAGAAAACAGTATTTTTCCTTTTTCTCAACAGTACTGCACAATGACATGTATTTCATTCTCATGCGAGACTGTTGTATCCTTATGAAACATTCTAAAACACTAACAGAACGTCCCTGTTAATCTATATTGCTAAGACCTTTGCACTAATTTTAGGTACAAAAAGAATGACAAAATTAGCAAGTGACAAGTAGCCTAAAACGAAAAGCCAGCTATTCGCTCAAAAATCCCATTTTAAAAAGTAAACAAATATCCATTTGCAGAATGAAAGTACTTTCTTGAAAACTACTCACACCTACTAAAAAATGCTAGCTACAAAAATATTTTACAGACATGTAACACTTAAAACCATACCGTAGCTGAGATACATACAGCCTCCACTGTCCACCTTCTGAATTAAAATGTCATCTGAGGTTTTCTGTTCCACTGGTCATTACAAGGCAGGTGTGTCAAATCAGCTGAGTAAAATGTCATCACATGATATGCTGAATAAACTGCATACTTTAGCAGGTCATATTACTTGTTTTTCAAGCCATTGTGTAATCTGTATTCCGTCATCAGATTTTATATTGCATGACTAAGTTGTTGTTTGACTACAGTGTTAGTTTCTTGGAAAGTTGGCAGTGATGCCCACCCCAACTCCACAGACACAGACACAGACACAGACACACACACACACACACACACACACACACACACACACACACACACACACCATAAGGGTAGAAAGCAGCTTAATGCACTGTCTACATGGCAGTTTATTTCAGTTAAATAAAACAAACCTGTTCATAATTATGAGCCATGAATGAATTAAACAAAGTCTAATTCACAAATGTAATATACAGTTACAAGCATACAAAATACATACTTGTAATACAGGTATTTTTGTTTATAAACTGAGGCCAACAAACACCTAGCATGCAAATGTAAAAGTCTGGATAACAGCAAATAGCTCATAAGCATACAAAACATTCGAAAACCTATGCTGCCTTCTGCTCTTTTTTTTTTTATCTAGACTATATCAAAGTCAAAAGTCAAAGTAAACTTTATTGTCATTCAGAAATCACACAAGTGCAAAAACTGAACGAAATTCCATATCTCCAGACTCTATGTGCAGACAACATATAGACTATTTTCACAGACATTTACACATGTAACACTTGGCTATTACATCACAGACATGCAGGTAGACAGACTAATATTGCACATAATTAGAAACACATTTTAACACTTTTTCAACTGAACACTTACTTGCATGAGACTTTAGTATTGCACAGGTACTTGGTTAAGATATGCAACTTAAGATATGTATAAGTATACATATATGTATATATGTTAAGATATGCACAACTTAAGATATGCAAGTTAAGATATGTATAACTTGGTTATCATATGTAGTGATGAACCAAAAACTTCCATTACTATACAGAGGAACCAAGGCTGGTTACCATGAAGCTTAATTACCAAGTGGCAGCAGGCAGTAAATCACACCAACCTACTCTCTTAACTGCTTGATGGAGTGCTCAGCCCTCTTTTACTAACAAATCTCTAAATTATTTATATCCCTTCCAAAGTACATGCCATGTCAAAACCACCGCTTTTTGTGGGCTTCCTGGCAAGCTACCAATTAATTTGCAATCATCTCACCTAAATGAGGGAATGCAAACATCATTCAGCAAACAAAGAAAAGAAAAATTGGGGGAGTTGCACCTCCATATCCCTATTACCTATACATACCAACTCTAAAGCTGTACCATTATGGGTAAAAGGAGACATCCACAATACACAGTGGCAACTCGGCCTTCCAGGGAATAGTAGTTACACTCTAGTGATCACAAATATGTGTCAATCGCTAGCATTTCACAAACAAGCCTGGCTCACCTACCTATGCCAGTGCATACCCCAAACAATACAAGTTATAAATCTGTGAATCCTTTCAGTGTAGAATCATGAAAGTCATTATGTCACCGAGAAGGAATTCAAGACACTATACTAAGTAAAAACAATGAAGGAGTAGAAAAGTACAGTTGTATGGGGGTGTCAGCTTTGAAAACCCATTGGAGGCAAAGATATGTAAAAATACAGGTTTATTTAATGGACGAAATGAAAATAGCTGTATTGGATTTGTGCAGATTACTGGGTAGTATGCTGATCAAAACTGACCAATTTCAGGCACATCCCAGATGAGTACATTACATTGAATATGACAGTTCATTGGTGTATCCTAAGCTAATGACCACTGGGGCATTTATAAGCCTAGCCACACGTTGCATAAGTATCATACAAGTTTTCTGAGTCTTAAAGGTTATTTTAAGGGGAGTAAGTACGCTAGGGTTTGATTTGCAGACAGTCTCTGCCCACTAGAGACACACGTGCTAGACCTGGGGAGAATTTCTGATTTCCTATCCACTGTTGCAGGTTATGCTTGTACAGGATTAGGGAAGAACTCTGCTTCACATGAATGAGATGCCTGTTCCACAGAAGGGGAATTCTTTGAGAAACATACCTCTCCCTCCAACATGTCCTATTAATGTCTCAAGCAAAAATCCCTAGAACAAGTAGTTTTGATGTTATTGGTTTTGCAGAGATGTAAAAGGTACATCAGAGTGGGTTCTAAGGATTCCTTTTATGCCAGGCAGAGATAATCTCTCAACAGTCTGTAGAAAATCGATCCAGAAATACGGCATTGCGGAGATCCACATACGGCATGTTGTTTACACCCTGTATTCCCTTTATAAGGAACTTCTGTGGGCATTCCAGTTGGTGCATGTGCTTGGTCAACATACCAAAAGGGAACGCTGCACTTGATAATGGGTCAGATGAAGGCCAAATACAGAGAAACAATGACATCCTTGCTTATAAGTTGAGCAAAAGTGATTTCCTTACTATCTTAGACAACTGTTGGTCAAAAGCCAGGTTATTATCCACATACAATGGATATAAAAAGTGTACACACCCCTGTTAAAATGCCAGGTTTTTGTGATATAAAAAAATAAGACCACAATAAATCATTTCAAAACTTTTCCCATCTTTACTGTGACCTATAACCTGTACAATTCAATTGAAAAACAAACAAATCTGTTAGAGGAAAAAATATAAAAAAAAAACGTACAATAAGCTGGTTGCATAAGTGTGCACACCCCTAAACTAATACTTTGTTGAAGCACCTTTTGATTTAATTACAGCATTCAGTCTCCTTGGGTAGGAGTCTGTCAGCATGGCACATCTTGACTTGGCAATATTTGCCCACTCTTCCTTGCAAAAGCACTACAAATCTGTGAGATTGCACGGGCATCTCTTGTGCACAGCCCGCTTCAGGTCACCCCACAGATTTTCTATTGGATTTAGGTCTGGGCACTGGCTGGGACATTCCAAAACTTTAATTTTCTTCTGGTGAAGCCATTCTTTTGTTATTTGGATGTATGCTTGGGGTCATTGTCGTGTTGAAAATGTGAAATTCCTCTTCATCATCAGCTTTCTAGCAGACGCCTGAAGGTTTTGAGCCAAAACTGACTGGTATTTGGAACTGTTCATAATTCCCTCCACCTTGACTAAAGCCCCAGTTCCAGCTGAAGAAAAGCAACCTGAAAGCATGATACTGCCGCCACCATGCTTCATTGTGGGGATGGTGTTCTTCTGGTGATGCGAAGTGTTGTTTTGCGCCAAACGTACCTTTTGGAATTGTGGCTAAAAAGTTTAACCTTGGTCTCATCAGACCATAACACATTTTCCCACATGCTTTTGGGAGACAATGTATTGTTTTGCAAATTTTAGCCAGGCCTAGATGTTTTTGTGTGTAAGAAAAGGCCTCCGTCTTGCAACCCTACCCCATAGGCCAGACATATGGAGAATATGGGAGATTGTTGTCACATGTAGTACACAACCAGTACTTGCCAGAAATTCCTGCAGCTCCTTCAGTTTTGCTGTAGGTCTCTTGGTAGTCTCCCTGACCAGTTTTTGTCTCATCTTTTCATCAATTTTGGAGGGACGTCCAGTTCTTTGCAACGTCACTGTTGTCCCATATTTTCTCCACTTTTTGATGACTGTCTTCACTATGTTCCATGGTACATCCAATGCTGTGGAAATTTTTTTGTACCCTTCTCCTGACTGATACCTTTCAGCAATGAAATCCTTCTGATGCTTTGTAAGCTCTCTGCGAACCATAGCTTTTGCTGTAGCAGGCAACTGAGTAAATGACAGGAAAATCCTACAAGGACCGCTGAACTTTATTTGGAGTTAATCAGAGTCTCTTTAATTGATGGTAGATGTGTACCAAAGAAGACTGAATGCTGTAATTAAGTATTAGTTTAAGGGTGTTCACACTTATGCAACCAGCTTATTGTACATCAGACTTGTTTTTCAAATGAATTGTACAGATTATAGGTCACATTAAAGGTGGAAAAAGTTTTGAAATGATTTATTGTGGTCTCATTTATTTATATCACAAAAACCTGGCATCTTAACAGGGGTGTGTACACTTTTTATATCCACTGTAAATCCCAAAATCCCAGACTACTGGGTACACTCTTAGGAGTGTGTTATTAATGAGGTAGTTTCCTAGGGTGGCCAACTTCTCAGAGGGTACTATTATGCATTCCCTTGCACTGAGTTTTAAGCTGTGGCTTTGGCACCAATCATCTATCTGTATTAGTCCTTCCTGTAGGATGTTAGTGTTTTGGGTGGATTCTATGACTGCTCCCTGGTTTGTAATCATCTGTAAACTTGGTCAGCCAACAGCCTTTGATATTGGCTTTGACTTCCAAGAAGTAGATGCTAAAAAGCAGCGAGCCCACCTAACAAAACTTCCTGGGTCCTATCCGAAAGTCAGCTGGCTATCTGGCACAACCCATAAGGGTTAATGCCCAATTCCATAGGTTTGTGTACAATGCCTGTGTGGGGTACTGTATCAAATGCCTTAGCCAGGTCAAGGCAGGTACTATGCACTGTCTTTCCTTTATCCATTGCCTTGCTGACCTTTTCAAAGAGTCTACCAGATTTAGCAGGCATGATCTGCCTTTGACACAGCCAAAATAAATTGGATCCATTGTCTGAAGGTTTCCTGTGTCATTATTAATCATATCTGTGATAATGCTTTTCAAGTCACTGCATTTGAAATTAGTCGTATGTCTAGGTCATAGTTCAATAGGTCTGTTGATGGACATCCCTTGGGCAGAGGGGTGACCTTTGCAATCCTTCACTCACACAGCACAAAGCCTGTCTGAAGGCTATGGTTAAATAGGAAGTCCAGGGGTCCAGATATGTCATGCTTCAGGATATTTTGGAGGCATCCTGGGATATTATCAGGTCCCATTGATGGGGTGTTTTTAGCCTTAGACAGCATCTTTAGAACCTGCTCTCTAGTGACAGTTGAGAGGATTATTGAATTTGTCAGCCAGCAGATGTGCTATATTTTCTGGCTCTGAGTAAGTGGCTCCTTTAACAATTAGTTCTGCACACTGTTGTGTAATGTCTTTGACGTTTCAGATATAGCCAAAGAAATCCTTGTGGTTGTCCTTGAGCTGGAGGCTACTTTTACTTCAAAATTGGCTCTGGCAGACTTAATTTGTTCTTTTAGTTGTTTATTTAGGTCGATGAGAGAATTTTTATCCTGCTGGGCATTGCATTTCTTAATTCTGGCTGTGATTTGTTTTCCTTTGTTGTATAATCTGTTTATATTTGGATTCTGTCAAGACGGTTTGTTTTCTGAGTTTGTTCTGGGCTTGCTTCTGGGGAGGCACAGTTATCTCTTTGTATCTATTAACTTGATTGTACTGGGGTTTTGTGTACAATTCTGCACTGACAGCCATGTTTGCCAAGTTTGGAGGGGCTTGAAATTTTGTCAAGAAATTGCTTAATAGACAGTTTGGCTTAGAGTAGTTTCTAATTGTTACACTGTTTGCTGGGATCACAGCTTTGACTTTACATTTTGAAGGAAACAGATTTATGGTCTAACCTTACCAGAGAGGACACTACAGGCGGCGGGGGGTGGGTGGGGAGATGGGGGTGGGGGGGGGGTGTAACATTCTGCCATATTTTTGAGTATCAGATCCAGTATGTTTGTACCTCTTGGTGGGAAAATGGAATAACTGGTCCAGGGTGTTTGTGTTTACAAAGTCCATTAATCTCTATGCCTGCAAACCTGGGGTCCTGCAGAATTCCCAGTTTATACAGACGTAGTTAAAGTCTGCCATGAATATGGTACTGAGTTGAATAGTAAAGAGTTTCCAGTAGGTCTAAATATGGACTTTAGGTTTTGTGGGTCAAAGAGAGTGATCTATAGTTTGCAAAGATATAATATGGGACTCTACCTACGATAATTTGATAATTCAGACTCAACGAAGCTCAAACGCATCATTGACCAACCTTGAGGTGCGCATTTCTGATGTAGATTGAGACAACTCCACCTTTAGTCTAGACTTGTACAGTAGCTGGTCTAAATGTGTGGGCGGCGTTAGTATCTCTGTGCTTACAAGATAATCTCCACAGCTTTAAACCATGTCTTGGTAACTGCACAGGTGAGAAGAGCTTAGAGGGAGTGGAGTTTCTTGTTCAGACTCCCGGCATTGATCAGTAACACCTTTAGATTCCCTTGGACTGATTTTCCAAGGTTGGAAGGTTTGTCAGTTTGTCACTGCCTAAAAAATGTACTATAGGGGAATTAGAGGAAAAAAATTGCAAAATTAACAATACAATTATGAAAACCTACAGTTGTGAAATAGATGACCACAGAGTAAGAATACACACAGTGGAGGCAATAATCCTGCAGATGTTAATGTGTAATAGCAATAACATGCTTGTAAGTCATTTTCTATAGATTTGAATAAACAGTCCACATTTTCTATAGACAAGATATCACAACTTTAGTTTTGTCTTGGGAAGGGGGTAGTACTATCAGTTTTTGACTCATACAGGCTGGTTGTTAAGATCTACAAATCACATCAGTATTTCTACGAGCCAGTACAGGCGAAACTATTGAAAAAGTTAGTGTTAGTGTCCATTGGCAAAACTCTGTATTAACAGCCTGCTGTACTCACCAATATGAGGGGGTTACTGCACTACCCCCTGTGTGTTGCCCTCCCTGGTAAGAGTAGACCATAAACCTGTCTCGTTTGAAGTAACAATCAGACCCAACATGCCTACAGGAGCAAAAAAATGAAAAATTTCTTCAAAGCAAACCTTAATTCTGTTATTTCTTACTCTGCTTAAAAGTTTTCTCTCTCCATTCTACATTTGTGTGCCTTACCTGCACATCTTCTAATTCAATGTTACCTTCCTCACCAGCTTATCTTGAGGTAAAAGCTTTCCATCTCTTTCTCTCTCTCAAAAAAAAAAAAAACACAATGGGATTAGAACTTCTATGTCTTCCCAATACAAATGCTAGTTATGAAAATAAAACTGCCAAATATTCCAAAGACAACCACAAGGCATTCTATGGCTATGTCAAGAATCTAAATGGCAATGCTCAGATCGGCTCTGAGCTACAACAGAATGGCATTAAATATACTGATCCCAAGGATATTGCCAATATCCTGGCAGATCGATTCAGTGTGCAAACTCCACCCCCTAAAAGGCCCATCTCAATATCGAAAGATGGCCAAATTCCGGTAATAATGGCCACACAGGTAAAAAATGCACTCTCCAAAGCTAATCCAGCATCCATGGGACCACACGACATCCCAGGCTGTGTACTACATGAACTACAAAATGAACTGGCACCTCACCTAAGTGTCATGTTTAATCATAGACTCACCTCAGTCTTCATGCCCACTGAGTGGCGCACAGCTACAGTTATCCCACTCCACAAGGGGGGATCCACCTTGGATCCCGTGAACTACTGCCACATCAGTCTGATGAGCCTGATCTGCAAGGCCATGGAACATGTTATCGTGGAACTTATAAACAAAGACATTGGCAACCTTCAAACACTGGAACCCATGCAGTTTGGGTTCGTGAAGGGCCGATCGTATATCCTGAACCTGACTGACTTCTTCGAATCAGTCTCCAGAGCCATGGACAAGGGTAAGGTGGTCCACACAGCTTATCTGGTCCTCGCCAAAGCCTTTGACACCATCCCCCACTCTGGAATCATAGCTAAACTTACTAAGCTGGGCATTAATCCCTACGACACTCGATGGGTTGGCAACTGGCTTACTGACAGAACCCACACTGTAAAAGTAGCCGACTCCAAATCCAGCTCCAGATAAGTGACAAGTGGAGTACCTCAGGGTTCAGTCCTGGGACCTCTCTTGTTTGGCATGTACTTCTCTGAAGTACAGGCCAACACTAAGGGACTCTGGCTAACAGAGTTCGCAGATGACTGCAAACTGGGAGCCATTACTGAATCCCCAAATGATGTGGATAGTCTTCAAAAGGGCCTTACAGAAACAGATGCTTGGTGCCAGAGCCATGGGCTCAAGCTCTATGCCAAGAAATGTATAGTTATCCCCTTTGGGGAAAAAACATGTACCTGTGAATTACCACATAGGTGGCAGTACACTAAACACCGAAAGTGTGATAAGAGACTTAGGGACACAGGTGGACAGTGGTCTCACCTTCGATAACCACATCGCCACAACAGTCAGGAAATCCTATGTGGCGCACCTCATCACTAAGGGCTTTTTTTCATCCAAAAAAAAAGGAGGTCATTGTCCCACTGTACTCATCCCTCATTAGACCCACTATAGAATACAACGCCCCGTTTCGTATGTACTTCTCAAGACATCTACAACTACTGGAAAGGCCACAGAAATACCTCACTAAAAGAGTCACAAGCCTAAAGCAGATGCCCTATGCTGACCGACTAAAAAAACTCCAGCTATACTCTTGTCGCATATCATCTACTCAGAGGTGATCTCTGCTTAACATACAAGGCCAGTTAAAACCCAGAGCTGTTGGACATGCTACACTTAAAGAAATCCCAATCCCTCAGAGACGCACACTCCAGGGATCTAAACCTTGTCATCACAATGAACAAAACATGCTGGAGGGATAGGTTCCTGACCCAGAGACTCCCCAGACTCTGGAATAGACTGCCCATACATGTCAAGCAGAGCGCCTCTTTGGCCCTCTTCAAAAGGAACCTTGATGATTGTATAGGAGATAGGAAATTCACCCCGGGGATCACGTCAGTCGTCCTGCTAGACAGGGGTTCAGGGAAGTAAATACTGTGGGAAGAAATAGCCAGGGAATTGCTATGGCTAGGCTTGTATAGGCCTTAGGGCCAATAGCCTAGTACCAACCTATGAACCTATAAGTGGGCCCTAACCAGACCGGAAAGTTGTTTGTTTTGTTGTGAATAAACCATGGAGATGCATTAAGTAATGCATCATGTCAAATTAGTTTTGGACACAGATTGCCCCAATCTGTCTGGCAAAAAGGAAATGAACAGCTGTTCTGACTTTCTATGTGGTCTAGTTCTATGCAAGTAGAAATTTAACGGTCTGTGAACATCCAAGGAATGCAATATATATTCGCCTTTATTAGAACAGTCCAGAAAGAATACAGGCAAATGAATGGTCTGATCCATGTTGGCCACTGAGGCAACCTTTGGAATGAAGGAAGGGTTCATCCTAAGGAAAACTCGATCCTTGAAGAAAACTATGTACAGAAGTCAAGAAGATGGTGCCTGCAATTCTGTAATTCGTCTGGCTGACGTAATGGCGACAAGAAAGGCCATCTTCCAAGACAAATACTTCAGCTCGCAAGAATTAGCAGGTTTGAAGGGTTTCTGGGTAAGACCCTGTAACAGTAAGGTAAGCTCCCAAGGAGGAGACGGATCCTTGATCGGAGACCTCAGATGAAAAACTCCTTTCAAGAAGGCCCAGCAAAGCTTGGAAGAAGAAAGAGTAGAGGGAGAACCAATTCCCTTCCAGAGATGAAAATTTGAGATGGCCACAAGTTGTACTTTTAGCGTAGAAAAACTTGCTCCCTCATGAAAAAGAGAACTCAAAAACATGCATACATCTGAGTCAGAGGCTGAAAAGGGATCTACAGAAAGCCAGCAGGTTGAAGTCCAATATATTCCTCTGTGAAGCCCAGATAGAAAAACATTTCCATTTGCTACCATACACATTTTGGTGGAGGGCTTTTGAGAAGCAAGAACAATGTCACGGACAGGAGAGGGGAGCCTGGACTTCAGCAAAATTACTCGAAGTGGAGAAACCGAGCAGTTAATTTGAGGGACCAGACATTTGGAAGCTGTCACTCTGTTGGATGTGAGATCAGATACCGTCTGGGATCCAATATCCATGCAGGATAGTTGCTGTGAGACTGCAGAAAGGGGAAGCATACCTGATAAGGCCAATGAGGGGCAGTGAGGATGAGATTGGACTTCAACCTGCTGGCTTTCTGTAGAACTCCGGGTATCAAGGGGATTGGAGGATAAACATACAGGAGACCAGGGGGCCAATCGTGAACTAGAACATCCCTGGGCGTCTACCCTGTTGGAGGGATCAGAGTGAAGTATCTGCTTCATTTGTTGTTTAGGGGAGAGACAAACAGGGTGCAGCAAGTTTGGCCCAACAGCTGAAAGTCTTGTTTGCTACTGACTGGTTCAGAGACCACTCATGAGGACTCAAAATAGACCTGCTCAACTTGTCCGTCAAAATGTTGAATTCTTCCGGGAAATGAACTGCAAAGAGAAAGCGGTTTGAAGTCATCACCTATTCCCAGACTCTCATCACCTCTGCAGAGTGGGTATGACTGGGTTCGACCCTGCTTGTTGATGTACCATACCACTGACATATTGTCCATCAAGACTGCAATCGTTCCCAGAGGGAGGCAGTCCTGAAAGGCTTGCAACACGAGGACAACTGCTTTCATTTCCAGAACATTTATGTGCAATTTCATCTCTGTGGGAGACCATGTGCCTTGAACCATCCTTTCCTAAAAATGCTCCCCCACCCCACGAGGGAGGCGTCCATGGTCTCTGTTGCCAACTGAGGGGGAAGAATCAACAGCCTGCCTAAGTGAAGATCATCCATTAGTATCCACCACTGTAGATGATGTCTGCAAACTGGAGGAAGCCTGATCGGGGTTAATAATGGGTGACAGCGAATGGACCATTGAACAGCCAGGGTCCACTGAAGAACTCGCATGAAGAACCTGGCTAGCGGCACCAGAAGGATGGCAGCAGACATGGAACCCAATGCTATGACAATCGAGAGAGCTGAAGGAGATGCAAGTATAGAACCTGTTCCCTATGTGTTCATTTGTCCAACTGGGTTCCGATGAATTCAATGTCCTGAACTGGGACCATCATGGATTTGGTCATGTTGACTTTGATCCTCAGGTGAAGAAACAGGTGCATCATCACTTGAACTGCTTGGAGTAGTTTATGCCTTGTGGGTGCTGTTAGGAGCCAATTGTCCAGGTAGGGGAACACCTGGAAACCTTGTGGACAGTGATGCACTGCGACCGCTGCCATGCACTTGGTGAACACCTGAGGGGCTGTGGTGAGACCAAAGGGCAGTGGTCTGAACTGGTAATGATCGGCTCCCAGCCAGAAGTGTGGAAATTTCCTGGAGCACTTGTCTATTTTGATATGACAGTACGCATCCTAGAGAACCAAAGTAAATCCAGTTGTCCTTGCGCAAGAATGGCAGAATGGACTGTACCATAAACCTGCTGAACTATGTCTTCTTGAAAAACAGATTCAAACTGCTGAGAACCAGAATGGGTAGGAGGTCCCCAGTCAGTTCTTTGGCACCAAAGAGAAGCGTGAGTAAGTTCCGCATCTAGGCTTATAAATGCCCTTGGGCAGATAGCCTAGTATGAACCTATGAATCTGCGTTGTTCTTTTGGGACCCGCTGGATGACTCTTTTGTCTAGAAGTTTTTGTACTTCTGGAAGGGCATTCTCCCTCTGACTGGGTGGCACATCGGGGAGATTCTTCCCCCAAAAGAGGTGGTGGCAGGGAAAAGGGAATATAGTAGCTTCTGAATATAATTTTTTTTAACACCCAAGCATTGTTTGTTACGTTTGTCCAGGCTGCTGGGTGTAAAGAAAGTCTGCCCCTTACTGCCTCCAGAGCAGGACAGTTGGGTAGCACTTCAGGAGTGCTGAAATGGCTTGTCTGAGAAAGGTTCTTTGAATCTCTGATTTTGTGGACCCCCTCTGCCTCTAGGGTGGCATCAACCATTGAATCTTCTCCCTCTGTCTCTGGAAGAGGAATCATCTTGCGAATCTGGGAAGGCTGCTTGTGATTTGTGGAGCCACATCTTCTTCCCGCTCCGCTGGTTCCTGAAGAAGGTCCATTGGGGGAAGAAAACTTGATCCCTATGGCAGATAAAGTCTTGACCTCCTGTTCATTGTAGGTAAGGGTTTCCTTAACTGGTGGTCCGAACAAAGAGGAACCATCAAAAGGGGTGTTAATAAATGACACTTTGTAGGGGTTTGCAAACCTGCATAGTCTCATCCAGGCATGTCATGTGAGGGCTATGCCTGAACCAGCCGCTCGAGAGGTCCCCTCTGCTGCATGGGAGATTAGCCTCATCAAGGAATTAGCAACTGAAGCCACAGTATTCAGCTGTGTGAAAAAGTTCTTGAAGGTTTCCTCTGACAGCGACTGCCCCAGAGATGTGGAACGTTCCTTTACCAGCTCTCTCTGGCGACAAGTGAAATGTGTCAGATAATTCAATGCTGTCAGTGAAAAAGTAGCTGGGGCATACACTCACTTCCCATGTCTGTTCAGGGACCGGAACTTCTTGTTCGGGGAATGGACAGAAGAGTTCTGTTCAGCGAGCTCCTTTTTAGTGGCTGCCAACACCACAATGGCATCAACCAAGACCCCTCTGCTCCAGAAAAGAT
Organism: Protopterus annectens; assembly: GCF_019279795.1. Classification (NCBI taxonomy): domain Eukaryota; kingdom Metazoa; phylum Chordata; order Ceratodontiformes; family Protopteridae; genus Protopterus; species Protopterus annectens. Next base: position 1,818,221,797 of record NC_056726.1, on the reverse strand, counting down.
AATACTTGGAAGGACTGATGTATTTATCTGTACCTTTGGGGATTGGTTTTATAGTGTCAAGCTACTTCCAAGCAAAGCAGGCTATGAGATCAATAAGTTAGTCCATAGGAGGGTTTACTCAGGATGTAAGATGGTCCCATCCCGAATGACTCCAGAAACACGGATTTCTCCGAGGAAAGGGGTTGGGGAGACCACCTTTTTGCTTCAGGAGTTCTAAAATATCTCCAAAGGAGATATCATCAGGTGGAGATCAAGGGGACCCTTCCCCTTCATCAAAGTTGGTGTCTTCTGTTAAAAACTCCAAGAGGAAGTTGATGTGCTTCCTCTTGCACCAACGCTTCCAGGGGAAATCTCCTTCGCAGGGTACTCAGGTGAGGACTCGAAAGACAGGGGAACCCTTTGTTGAGAGTTTGGCTGGAGGCTCCCTGGGAGGGGCTGACTATGGATCGGAAGGGGAGGAGCTAAGCTTCGATACAGTGAGGATTGGGAAGGGCCTGGCAGATGAGGGATTGTATTTCGCAGAGTCAAGAAAGCTCTCTCTGCCACTTGGAATGTCGAAGATGCATGGTGAGCTCCATTGGCTGGAGCCCTTAAGGAGGAAAGAGAGGAGGCCACCCCACATTGGACACTGCCAGAAGGCATCGGGCCCAAGATATCCCAGGCTGAGGCCCCCAGAGGAAGGGACGGCTCCAAGAAGGACAAAGTAGGAGCCGACACTAACTCTGAGGACATAGCATCAATCCCTCGGATCCAGGACCTGCTCTGCTCCAATAAAGTCTGAGCCGAGTTAATATGGAACACTGTTGGGGTTGGTAAAAGATATTCCTCGATCAGATGCAGATCCACTCGGGATCACCAAACTTTGCGAATCCAAAACTGGACGGATTGGAGGAGGAGAGGGCTGGGTAGTTGGGGTTAGAGCTCTCACGGATCCAGTGTGGGTCAGAGAGGGCTAAAGCCTCAGCTGGATCTGGGCTTTGAGGAAATTCCTCATCATCTGATCCATTTCTAAGTGTGACAGCCTATACTACCTAGAGGATAATGAAGAATGTATAGACTGCACTGGTGACCCACCTGTCCAGGGAATTTGGGCAGGGGAGGGAAACTTGTTCCAGTGCGGAGTACAGCTCCGAGGTCTATGATCCAGGCGGGAGTGGCTCGGGGTCCGCTCCAGAGAAGAGGAGCTATGGATCTGGATAACCTCTGTTGGCTCTGAAATACCACTTGGATCAGAGGTCGATTGATCCAGCAGGGAGAGAGCTTTAGCCGGCACCGACTCCACCAGATCCAAGGGACCACTCGGATCTGGGGAGAAGCGCGGAGTAGAGAGCTCCGATAACCTCTTTCTCTTTTCAGAAGTAGAAGCTGATGTCCCTGGGGAAGCATGGGGGGGGTCACTTCTTCTGGAAAGGCAGATGGACTCCAGAGGCAGGAAGAAGCCCTTGGAGGATCAGCTTATTCCTCCTGTCCGCCAGGGCCCGGGAGATTGAATGCCAAGCAGATATTGCAAGGCATATCCAAATGCCCCAGACCCAAGCAATAAATTCACCTCTTGTGGGCATTAGACTGGGCAATCTTATGCCCACAAGAGACACAGCTTTTAAACCCTGCGGGTTTTCTAGGCCCGTTTGACATTACTATGCAGACATGCTCACACACACACACACACACACACACACACGCACTCTTGAGGCCAGTCACACACTAACACTAATTATCTAAAAAAACTACAAAATAGCAGGGAAGCTTTTTTGCATATAGGAAAGTACTAACAGAAAGAAAGAGAGCGACAAAAAAAACAGGAAAGGGCAGGAAGGACCTAATACCAGCGAAAAAACTACTGGAAGTATTAAGGGGGGAGGTAGAAATACACTACATTATAGCAAGAGAAAAACAGAGGAAAGTAGAGACCAATTTTAAGGAAAGAAGAGTCAAAAATAGAAAAATTATCTACCTTGGAAGC